>NC_056523.1:143166547-143297280 GCF_019175285.1 Sceloporus undulatus | reverse complement strand
TATTATTATTATTATTATTATTATTATTATTATTATTATTATTATTATTAACCTTTATTTATAAAGCGCTGTAAATTTACACAGCGCTGTACATACAATCTTTTTAATTGGATGGTTCCCTGCCCTCAGGCTTACAATCTAAAAAGACACGACACAAAGGGAGTGGTGGTGGGGAAGGGGCTTCTCTAGTAGGATAATACATATAAAATACATAGCAATATAGGAATGATTCAATAAAACAGGCAACAAAAGAACATCAAATAGCAAGTGACAATTATGCAATGCCTGGGAACACTGCCCTGAACAGGATGGTCTTCAACTCCGTTTTGAAGCTGGTTAAAGAAGTAATGGCTCTTGTTCGCGGGCAAATAAGGTTCCAGGAGTGAGAGGCAGCGAGTGAAAAGGGGCAAATCCGAGATGGGGCAGAGGAAATCCTGGGCTGGGACAACCGACCTTGACTACCAGAACGGAGGGCCCTGGTGGGAAGGTGAGGAGAAATAAGGTCTGATAAGTAAGGAGGGGCCAGTCCATGGAGGGCTTTAACTGTCGACAGCAGGAGCTTATACTGAATGCGGAAAGGGAGGGGGAGCCAGTGAAGGGATGCCAACACAGGAGAGATATGGTCACAGCGGTGGGCGGATGTGATAACGTGTGCAGCTGAATGCTGGACAGAAATTAAAAGACGGAGGTGAGAAAGAGGAAGCCCTGTCAGAAGGATGTTACAGTAATCAAGTCGTGAGATCACTAGGGCATGGACCAGGATCTTGGCAGTAGAGGCGGAGAGATATGGTCGGATTTTAGCAATATTGTACAAAAAGAATCTACAAGCCTTGGCTGTGGTCTGGATCTGAGGGATACACGACAGAGAAGAGTCAAAGATAAAACCAAGACTGCGGGCTTGCTGGACTGGTTGAATAGAAATGTTGTCCACAGAGACAGAAAAGGAGTGTTGAAGGGTGGGCTTAGGAGGAAAGACAAGAAGCTCCATCTTGGACATGTTGAGCTTCAAACACCGATGGCGCATCCACTGTGAGACAGCTGTGAGGCAAGACGAAACTTGTTGTTCAAGCCTTGGAGAAAGGTCAGGGGTGGAAAGATACAACTGGGTGTCATAGGCATACAGATGGTAGGAAAAACCAAAAGAGCTGATGAGTTTACCTAAGGACAGTGTGTAGAGAGAAAACAGAAGGGGACCCAGAGCCCTGGGGAACTCCAACAGATAAGGGAACAGGAGATGAAGTTTGACCACCTGCAATAGTCGGAATGAATGCAAGAAAACATGAAGCCCAGGAGATGGGTAAGAGACATGAGATCCCTGTATTTTGATTTGAGAAAGAGGGCTTCTGTCTGGAGAAGGAGATATGTGCCCCTTTCTGGTGTCCACAAGGGCTCCAAGGTGTACAAGCCACTGCAATGGAAGATGACACTTTTTCTCATTGATTACAAAGTCACATTGTTTTAGCATGGAGAGAGTGATGAATAATGTGTGCTTTATTCCTTAAAGGGAGGTTTTTACAAGGAGATTGTTGAGGTACAGGAAGATGTGTGTTCCTTGTAATCTCAATAGGTCTATGGGCACTATGATCAACTTGGCATATGCCCTGGGGAGTCAAACCCAAACCAAAAGAAAGTGCTTTGAATTGGTAATGGATGTTGCAGTAACAAAGATGAAAGTATTTTTGTGAGGAAACATGAAAGCTCTTTTCATGTAAGGACATGAAAATAGGTTTCTTTGAGGTCTATAGAGAAGAGGAGGTCTCCTGGGGAAAAGGTGTTCCCTGGATGGTCTGAAGACTCCATCCAGAATTTTTTTCTGTTTTATTAATTTATTCATGAATTTTAGGTCCAAAACTTTTTGGGAATGATAAACAGAATAGGATAGACCCTGGTGATGTCATTAGGAAGTATAAATTCTATGGTTCTCTGTTCTAGTTAATGGGATCTGGCTTGTTGGACTGCTAGGCCATTTGTGTGAGACATTAATGTTGGAGAGTATAAAAAACAGTTCCTTAGGAATATGGTAAAACTCCAAGGTGTATCCCCCATTTATTATGCACAACGCCCGCCTGTTTGACGTGGAGACCTCCCAGGCATGTAGGAAAAAGGAGAGCTTTCCTCCTATCTGATGTGTATGAGAGTCACAAGGTTTTCTTATTCCTTGGTGGTTAGTGTCCTTACTTAGGGGCTTGATTAGGCCTTCTTTGTGAGTGGAATGGGAAGTGAGATCTTCTCCAGATGGCCTTAAAGTATCAAAACCCCTAAGGTAGGAAAAGGGGTGAAAGGAACAAAAGGACTGAGATGGTTGTTTACCTCCTTCTTTTGTATAGAAGGCTTGGCTTTCGTTTGATCCCTGGTCTTGATGAGGATGTCTTGTGAATCCTTATTCCAATTGAGCCAAACAGATCCTCTGGCTAATGCAGAGGCAAAAACTGAAGGAGCAGAAACAAGCATCTGCTACAAAGGATAACAATAATAATAATAATAATAATAATAATAATAATTTTTTATTTATGTTTCCCCGCCTCTCCCAGTGGATCGAAGCAGGGTTACAAACTAAATAAAAGCACAAAATGTTTACAAAAAATTCAATTACAAACAGCTAAAAACAATAAAATATCCAACATCAGACAATAACAATAGCATCAACAAGCAAGTCATGGATAATACACAAACAGGGGCATGTCTTCTCTATATGTATAAGGCTGTATACATTTTTAAAAGAGACCTGCGAAAGCATTTTCCACTTGGTTGATGAAAAAATCCTGAACCCAAAGCATAGATGCTCTGTTTATCAGCGAGGTCATAGATGAGGTTTGCACAGATGAGTTAGATGTATTACTCATTAATGCTGCTTAAAGAGGAACTCCATCTAAGTCTTGGAGGGGAGTTGGACTGGATGGCCTTTTTGGTTTCTTCCAACATTATAATTGCATGATAAGTATTAGAGCACTTAGCACTTGCTACATGTAAGGAGACTGAGTCTTCACCAGATGAGTTCTCAGCTACTATAGGTCACAATGGCTGTGCAAGGTACATGTTATTTTCCTCTGTGGAGTGGGGGGGGGGGTTTTGAAGGGAATGAGGGGTAGATGCTCTAAACAATTACAGTATATTCCAATAAAAAAATGGAAACAAGTCTTGCCATAGTTCACCACACAAGCTTTTAAAATCAAACAACTTTAGTTTCCATGAGTCTAATTTATGTTTCTTTTATTTTTGTTATGTTATCAAAATCTAATTTTTACCCCAAATATTTACAAATATTATTTTGTGTGTCTACCCAGGAAAATAGAACACCATAGCTATATACAGATGAGACTCCTTTCTCTGACATGTTATCACCTTTCTTTTGACGTAGTTGTAGAGAGATCTTGTAGCACCTTTGAGACTAACTGAAAGAAAGAAATTGGCAGCATGAGCTTTTGTAGACAAAAGTCAGTAGTCTACAAAAGCTCATGCTGCCAATTTCTTTCTTTCAGTTAGTCTCAAAGGTGCTGCAAGATCTCTCTACAACATTCTACAGACTAACAGAGCTATATTTTTGATTTCTTTTGACATGTTATCATCAACTTAAAATAAATATTCAGGCATAAAAATGTGTGTTTCAGTGCATACAAGTGGATGATATCCTCATGTGGATCCTGATAAAAGAAGTTAATAAGCCAAATTCAAGACAAATTAACTCATACTCACTTTTCAATGACAGCATCTTTTTCTCTCAAATGATCTTTATGCCTCCATTCAGCCCGACGTAATTCCATGTCTAAAGTTTCATTATGTATATGCAATTCTCGGATTTGATTTTCCCATTTATGTTTTTGTTCTGCATGAGCCTCTTTCACTGAACAAAGCATTGCATCCTTTTCTCTGGCAAAGTGATCTACTGCTGCATGTCTTTTAAAAAAAGTTTATATTATAAAAAGCATTATTCTCTTTGGGATGCTGCAAGTATTTTGCTCCTGGAAAAAAAATCTATAAACCATTTCCCATCTTGCACATGATTTGCTTTGTTTTGATGTGGTTATTCTCCAGTTCAAAAAACAACTTTGATGCTCACACCAGTTCTCTAGGTGTTATTGTGTAACTTAGGTGGTCAGTTGCAAAATAGAAAAAGTCTTCTGTATATTTAATAGTTGTGTAAAAGACAGAATGTCACAAGGGGTAACTACAATTCTCTCTGCTGCACACCTACTGAAAGTGCAGGATTGTTTTCCATCTGGTTACCCTATGAGCAACTCAGTGGAGCAAACCCAGTGCCAATTTTCCTTAGGTGCTTGGCCAAGTGAATGACTGCATTTTCAGTCAGCTCTTGAAGTTGTCAAGAGTGGTCTGCTCAACCAGCAGTTATGATCAAAATTTAAATCTCGTATCACTGGGAGACGTTAAATGGAGGCTAGCCCAACTTAACTAGAGATCTTTTTTTTCTAATCACATTAAATCAATGCTAACTCTAGGCATTTGCCCTCATCACAGCAGCAACCACCACCAATGCATGAGTAATCTGTAATTAGTTCATGTGTCTAGACTCCCAAATTGAGAGAGGTGTGTGTGTGTGTGTGTTTTTATAGAATTAAATGGGATTTTAAAATGATGCTATGCAAAATCTTCAAAATAGATTATTTGATATCATAAATCTACCAAAGTCAACTGAACACACACACATACACACACATATATGCCGCCTTGGGTCCCTTCGTGGAGAAAGGCAGGATATAAATGAAATAAACACATACACACACACACGAGATTCTGCTATTTGCCTGCTAGCTTCTCTATAAAAGTTTGTCTATATTGAAAGATTTTGGGAAGAAATACATTCTTAGAAGCTTCTTATGCTATTTTATTCTTATAGTGAACATAATTTCTATAGGCCTTATGGTTTTTCGTATATGATTATTTTGACTTTAGATTTTCAGAAAGTGAAAAACTGAAGGGCACTTATGTCAAGGGTAGGGAGATGCTATCAGAGGAAACAATCTTTTTATGCAGCAGAAGACTCCAACAAGAAGCTTCATATTCACCCTCTTTCCCATATATCCCTTAGCTAAAGTAGGGATGGGGAAAGCAAGTGGTTCTTCAGATGTTTATGGACTGTAACTTCCATCATCCTTCACCACTAAATAAGGAGTTAAGGTTAACTATCTGCACCTAGTGCACCTTTTCTCTGGTGAGATCCTAATGCTAAATTACCACCTGTTTTTGAAAAGCTCTAGTTTAAAAAGCAATTAAAGCACACAGACAAAGACACAATGGGCTTATAGTTTTCATACTTTTATAAATGTGCTTCTAAGAGGATTAGATAGAAGTCAGAGGACTGTACATTCAAAACAAGTGACTGCGTACGATTGCCTAGGCAAGAAACTATTTATTTATTTATTTGCGGTATTTATACCCCGCCCTTCAGCCCTAAAGGCTCTCGTATCACTGGGAGACGTTAAATGGAGGCTAGCCCAACTTAACTAGAGATCTTTTTTTTCTAATCACATTAAATCAATGCTAACTCTAACAATGTCAGTAGATAAAGGAAGCAGCTGATGTAGGGAGGGTACTATCATTCAAATGATAATGTTAATGCAGGAAATATGTTTTTCTACCAGGTAAGGTAAAAAAAAAACTAGTATTGTTTTTTCTATCTAACAGGAGAAAAAATCCTTCAGTCTTATCAAAACACCATGTGGCTATCTGCAGCAATCTCCACCTTTAATTAAATTAGTACTTACAAAAAGCACAGTATATTTAAAATGAAAGGGCATGTATTAAAACTTACTTTTGCTCAAATATTTCTTTTTCTTTTCTCCAACTCATCTGTACTGAATCAAGCTTGCTTTCTAAGTCCCGTATCCTATATTGGAAGAAAAATTTAAAAACATAGTAGGAGTCAGGATTCAAAACGTTCACCTGGTCAGAAAGGAAATAAGATCTGAACAATTATTTTCAATAATGGTTGAAAAAATCAGATATTATAGATGGGCACTATGTGGCCCTTAAATGTTGTTGGACTACAGTTCCCATCACTCCACACTACTGACTGCAGAGGCTCGGTTTCATAGGAGTTACAGTCCAATTATCTATGAGCTTCCTCACATTGGACTTAATTGTGAGTTGACATGGATAGGATTGCAAATATATCATTTTAGAAAAGGCAAGTCAACAAGAAGTACACCAGTAAGTAACAGGAGAAAAAAAATTCACAACGGCTTCAAACCGACGGGTAAAAAGCACCGCCTTCGGGACAATCCGGGAGCGTGGCGTTCAGATGACGTACGCCCCCCTGCTTGGCCTGAAGCCGCTCCGCAGCTGCTTAAGACAGTCCAAACCTGGCACAAAATGGAGTGCAAAAGAAGAGCTCCTTGCCAGCAATTTGGCAGTGCATGACCTCAGGACCGCAGCATCTTACCGCCATGGTCCCGTGCTGAACGAGGAGCCTCTGGCCATCCCTTTTGCCCCATCTGCTCAAGGCCACTGATAGGTATACTAGGACAGTATTTTGACATGGAGTAAAGATAATTCCCTGATGATTAAACACCTGATTCATATCTAATTTGGTAGAGATTAAAGCAGCAGAGAAATACAGATGCTGGAAATCAACACTACACAGCTTTAGACTATATTATGCTGCAGTTTGAGCCACTGATATGTCAGATGTGACCCTCAAGAGCAGGGGTAGGCAACCTGCGGCCCGCGGGCCACATGCGGCCCGGCGAGGCTTTGGGACCGGGCCCAGCCTGGTCCTGCCACTGATTGCCGCCGGGGCCTTTGGCCTCTCGCACGCAGGGGCAAGGGGGGCAATTGCCTATAGACGCCTCAGAAACATGCATTTATATTAACATTTTTTTAAAATCAGCATTTTTTTTGCGTGTCCTCCACTTTTTTAAAAAAAGTGTCCACCATTTGAAAATGTTGTCCTACATTTGTTGTCCCAGTTTATTTATTTAATTTACATTTTTTTTAATTTTTAATTATTTATTTTTTGGCTTCGGCTCCCCAGTTGTCTGAGGGACAGCAACCCGGCCCCCGGGTCAAAACTGTTGCCTACCCCTGCTCAAGAGCAACAACAAGCATGAATTGTACTCTGATACCCATTATAACTGGATTAAGAATGAAGTGGGAAGAATTAGGAAGAAGTGAGCTAAAACAAAACGCCTCTTTATTCTCCATGGAATGGTACAGTACTGCATATCTTTCAGAGCTGCAAGATCCTTTATTTCCCAGTCTTTAGATTTGATTTCTTTCTGCAGCTCCAAGTTAGTTGTTTCTGCCATTTTCAATGATTCTGCTGCTTTTATCCCAGCTTCTTTCAAAGCCTCCAGTTCCTTGGTCAATAACTTAACCTTTCAAAGGAGAAGAACAAAATACATAAACAATTAATCCTTTCCCCCATCAAACCTGAAATTATGGAATAGGCTATCATATCTGTCATAAAGGGTGTATATGCACTGCAGAAATAAACCAGTTTGACACCATGGCTCAATGCGATTGAATAATAAGGATGATTGTTTTGTGAGAGTACTCTGTCAGAGAACTCTGGAGCTGCAACAAACTACAATTCCCAGAATTCCATCACACTGAGCCATGACCAATAAAGTGGTGTCAAACTGGATTATTTCTGCAGTACAGATGCAGCCACAGTTAATTTGCAAGGTTACCATACTTTACAAACACAAAGATAGAATACACATCACTTTTCATAAAGGATCTGAAAAATAACTATCCAGTTTAGTAATGTTATCATTTCAAAAATCAAAACTGTCTAACTGTTGAACATAATTGTAACAATGAAAAAAACCTTTTCTTGAAATATTTGGTCAGCCAACCAAGTGGAAAATGAAAACAAGCAAGCCCCTCAAAGCTAGAATGTGTATTTATATTTGGAACTTTAAACTAGGCTTTGGGTTAAATGAGAATTAGTGCAAATCATGGTTTGGCACAAAATTTTGTCAGAGTCTGAACTGATGCTTTCTAAATGGCCGGGGGGGGGGGGGGAGGAATCTTTAAATGGAAAGAGTCTACATGTCACCAGCATCTCCACGTTCATTCAAAAATCTTAATAATATTTGGGGAACCATGAAAATACTTTGAAGACAAAGGGGTCAAGCAGACTGGCAGGTCACTCCCTGTTTGGCGTGGGACTGCAGCGAACAGACGCCATGATACTGAGGCTGGGCACCATCCCGGTCTGAAAGGGCCACCAGCACAGGGCGCTTTTTTGTGCTCCTTTTGCCAGAGGCCATAGGCCACCTGCCATGGTGCAACTTTGGCCCAATCTGGAAATGTGTGTCATCTGTACACCACGTCACTAGATCAGCCCAAAGTCAATGCTTTTGGCCCATGTGATTGGGGCCCAAGGTATCTTTAGAGCCTTCACAGCATAGCAAAACATGTCATCTCTTCATGCATTGTTTTCCACAGGTTTGTGTGTGTGCACATGTGCATTTACATTTTTCCTACTTTTTAAAAATAAAACTGCAATCCTAGAAATAATTGCATAGAAAATCAACTGAAAAGTTGAAACAGTATTTACAAAAATATTTTTGTTATCGTTTCTGATGGAGTAACTAAAAGAACCATATGCCCTGGATGGTCTAGCTAGTGGGCAAGTTATTTATTATGTTTGTGTGCAAATATATTTTCAGTAAATTATTAATGAAATTATCTCCCTCAGTGCAAAAGTAACTACTGCATCAATGTCAGCTGTAGACATTTTCACATTTGAAGTAAAAAAGAATTAAAAATGCCTCCTTTCTTATCCCAATCCCATTTGAAATAGAGAGTATCTATTTAATGGCAAATATAGGTTGGGTCAATAAGGAAAGTGTTATCTTCTCGGGAATCTTTTCCTTAAACTGTTCAGTTCATATTGGTCACTGGAATGTCTATCTATGAGTTCCAGTAATCAAAGAATAAATGAATTAAGAGTTGTAGCAAAGCTTACTGATTTGTTCTTAACACACTACTGTGTGTATTTCACACTTTAAAGGCACAGTTACCTTAAGCTCATGAGATAGAACTAAATTGCTCATTTCATCTGCTTTCAGACGAAACTCATATTCTCTCTTTTTCATTTCTGCATCAAATTCCACTAGCAGCTCCTGAAACAGAACATAAAAAATTGTATGTAATATTGAATTCTGATATTAACATTGAAATGCAAATAAGGCTCACAGGATCCATGAACAGGAAAATAAGGCATTTGAAAAACATAATGAATAATTTTGACTTTCCATACATAAAAATGTGAAAGAGAGGCATTTATGGAAATTGGGTCTGCAAGCATTAATTGGGTATAGAATCATAGAATTGGAAGAGACTGCAAGGGCCATCCAGTCATGCAGGAAATCTAGAATTACAGAATCATAGAGTTGACTAAATCAAAGCATTCCCAACAGATGGCCATCCAGCCTCTGTTTAAAGACCTCAACCCCAAAGATTAAATTATATGTCTTCAAGATAGTCATATAAGAAAAAGAGCACTATAACATTTGCATTAGGTCCCATTTTCACATTAGATGGAGAGACTGGGGGGCTTTTAAACTGTCTATATATTTATCTTATTAGTTAATTCAGGCCACATTTAACTGAGAAGGGTATAAGCTAAGGTGTTTGTCTTACAAGTGTTTTGATTCCAGAAAGTTAGCATAATACAGGGGTGGGCAACATCCAGATATCTAGGGGATGTATCTGGTCCCTTGGGACTTCAGAGAGCTATACCCACCTTCTGCAACCAATGCCTGTCCCCACCTCCAGGTTGTTTGGATGCAAACAACCAATAGCATCCACTAGGCAGTGGTGACATTGGGAATTTAAGATATAACTGCTAACTGCCCTGAAATCAATTAGTATAAGGGAGTACATAATTATAAAAAGTAAACAAACAATCAGTTAAAATGTCTCAAGTCAGTTGACAGTCCTTTTAATGTTACACACAAAGCTGAAAGGAAGAGAACCCTGAAATCAGAGATGTAATGACTGCTGGCAGAAACTGGAGTGTTTATTTAGCCTTTCCAACTGCTTAAAGCTGGTCTTGATTTATAGTTCTGACCTTCCTGAAATTTCAAGGTTGGTGAATTTAGCATAGCAGTTTGGCTCTCTCCCCCCAAGAATTTTACACCATCTCATTTTACTACACACAATCCTACCAATTTTTCCCAGTGGGAGACTGCCAGAGTGGGAAGAAGAGCAAAAAGATAAAAACTATCTGATACAGTATTTTGAATGGTAAACCAACTGCAGACTTGCCTATTTCTAAATGAATGCAACAGGGGTATATTTACAACACTGAGGTATAATGCAGATTTCTTTGTCTTTTTTTTCCTGTGAGAAACACAACATACAAAATCATTCCTATTCAATTAGTTTAGCAAACTTTTTGTACCTGTCTTTGCAAAGCAAGTTCACCTTCTACTTCCCGGAGTCTTCTCTCCAACTGCTGTTTCATATTCTCATACTCTTCACGATGAAGGCTAATATCAGAGTCTTTAGAACTATAAATGAAAATTCAGTAGTATTTTTTTAAAAAAATCCAGAGTGAATTTATAGTAATGCATGAATAACAGTAATTTAGAGAACAATTTTATGTTTCCTGGGAAACAGCTTTAATGCCAGATCTGATGTATGATCTGTCCTTCTTGCCCTCTCTTTGATGATAGAAAAGAAGAAAGGAGATAGAACTGAGGAATGATATGGACACCGTAGGAAAGAGTCTTATTAGTTTATGTACAAAATCATGATATTGTAGATATTGGTATGACATACACATTGTACACTGGGGCCATTAGTATTACTGGTCAGCTGGAAATATTTACTCTCTAGCACACACCAGAGGAAAACAAACTCTGGCAACAAAAGGCCAGTCATGACATGCTTGAGGTAGCCTATTCATCTGTCAATCAAATTCTTATGCAAAGTCACGGGAGTTCTAAGATAGGGATGGTTAACTGACAGCTCATTGCTCAGAGTAGATCATTCTCACCTCTAGATGACCCATTATTCTCTCCATGTCGTACTGGAGGTTCATCTGCTATGATGAGGAGAGGAAAGACCAACAGAATTGCATGCCATCTCCTTACTTTGCTTTTTCCCAAATAATAATAATGGTGGACCCTCCACATTCACTAATCTCCTAGACAGAACATATTAATCAAATCCGTAATTAATCAGATCTGCAAAAGTCAAAGCCGCAAATGCGGAGGGCCAACTGTATAAAATTAATTCACAAAAAGCAATGCATTTCAAGACCATTGCTGTATTTTATAAACACTGCAACAATATTATCAACAGAAGACTGGTATTTTCCCATTACTTTTTTTAAAAAGGAATTTGTGTCTATTACTTATAATTTCTAATCAGTTACTCATTGTATAGATCCTGTTGGCAAAACATAATTCAGTAAAAATAATGGAGGTCCTGTGAATATTCAAGTTGGTTTGAAACACTGGGGTGGAGTAGGATGATCATATACCAGCTGCAATGACAAACCAGACTGTGAATTTCCTTTTTGAACAGAGACCTAGTCACAAATAAACTTTATTAAAATGTCTATCCAGGATCATGATGGGATAGGCAAATACTTTATAGAAGAGATATTATCTTTCCCTAGAAGTAGACTCCTAATAAAAATCAATTACCTGGATGAGATGCAAAGGACACCAGAAGTTCTCCAGACAGGAATACCAGCTGACACAGACATGTCCTAAATGCATGTAACTATCATTCGTTCTCTACTTTCACAAATGTTAGCTTCTCATATAGAGTATACTCCACATATATCACATCTATGTATAGGTGTTTCTATGAACTACAACGTGAAACCGTGTGGCATTCAAAGGTATGAAAGGCCACGTTGTGTTTGCCATAAATGCTTATTTATAATTAATAACAAATTTAGCCTGGCCACACATCTACTGTAACAGGTATGCACTGCAGTTTAACCTAGCGCTACTTAAAGTGGTGGCCGCTAGACTGGTGTCAGCCTGTGAACCATCAACTGCTTTTCCATAACAATACAATTCTAACATGGCATTGGCCCCTAATGCAACTGCCAGTCCACCACATCAGATAGTTTGGGGAGTGCTGGTTTAACCAATACACAGGCACAGAGTAGTTTACAGTGAATTGTTTGGTAGCTAAGCAATGCTAGATTCCAGTCAATCAATAGTGGGTTGAGCAGAGACAATGGTTTCTTGGCACACTACAAATAGTGCAGTGTAGTGTTATCCGTGGGCTTGCCATCCCAAGGACTTCAGGTAAGCCCCATTGTTTGAGGACAACAGGGGTTTACCTGAAGTCCTGTTGTATCTAATGGCGGTCTGGAATGGATCCTTGTGGATACCAAGGTCCCACTGTATAACACTAAACACCCTAGCCTCATGAGGTTGTCTTGATCAGTTTATCACATCTTCTTCCTGGTTCCCAGCCAGCATCACACTATATTCCAAAAGTTCCTCCACTATCCATCTTTCCTCCTGCCTTGGTGCCGCAACAACCATAGTTAAAACTGACTTTGTCACCTCATCACCATACCCACATATTTCAAATTTCTATGGCTATTCATAGTTTGATTATAAAGATCTGTTCCCAGACATAATGCCTCTGAAGAAGCTGAGTAAGGTCCAAAACACACTGCAGGAATAATCCAGTTTGAGATCACTTTAACTGCCTTGGCTCAATGCTAGGGAATTCTGGGAACTGTAGTTTTGTGAGACATTTAGCCTTCTCTATCAGAGAGCTCTGATGCCACAATAAACTACAATTCCCAGGATACCCTAGCACGGAGCCAGGGCAGTTACATAAAGCAGTCACATCTGGATTATGTCTGCAGTGTGTTTTGGGCCTCAGTCTCAAAGGTACTACAAGATCCCTTTGTATACTGATATTCCAGACTAATACAGCTATGTCTTTGAATACAAAAGTCCTAGATTTGGAAAAGGCAATTTTTACACAGCATCAGACATATCTTACCTGTGAAGCTGCTTCAATTCTAACTGGTGTTCTTTAAGTTTTTGTTGATATTGGTATTGTAGAGCCTCTTGTTTTTTGGATTCCTGAGCAAGTACCTTTTCCAACTTAACTATTTGTATTCTAAGCTCACTAACCTCTGCCTGTTTGGCATTTTCAACCATTTTAAGCTGCATGAATGATTTATCATAATGCTCCAGCTCTCTATCTCTTTCCTCAAGAACTTTAAGATTATATGTAAAATCTTCCTTTAAACTGTTGAACTTCTTAAGCATTTCTTCAAGTTGCTTTTGGGTTTCTTGCACTGCTGTTTTCTGGATATTCATCTGACGAGCTTGTAGTTCTTTCAGTTCTTGCTCTTTATAAATAAGAACTTCATGTAAATCTTTCTCTGTGTATAGCATTGTTGAATCTGAGAATGATAAGAATTGTTAATTAGACAAGAGATTAATGTCTTCATCATTCTTCTCAAGTTCCATATAATGTTGCTGTGTGCCTTCAAATCATTTTCGATTAATGGTGACCCTCAGGCAACCTATCACAGGGTTTTCCTGGCAAGAGTTGTTCAGAGGGGGTTTGCCCATGCCTCCTTCAGAGGCTGAGGGAGTGTGACTTACCTAAAGACTCCCAGTGGGTTTCCATGACCAAGTGGGAATTTGAACCCTTCTCTCCAGAGTCGTAGTCCAATGCTCAAAGTAGTACACCATGCCGGGTCTCTCTATATAGTGTAGAATGTATGATTATCATATACAGCTGAGATGATTATATCAAGTATACATACAATGGGTAAGAACACCATTGATAAGTTTACAAAGGTCCAAAACACTGCAGAAATAATCCAGTTTGAGGCCACTTTAACTTCCCTGGCTCAATGCTAGGGAATTCTGGGAAGTGTAGTTTTGTGAGACATTTAGCCTTCTCTGTCAGAGAGCTCTGGTGCCACAATAAACTACAATTCCCAGGATTTCCTAGCACTGACCCTAGACAGTTAAAGCAGTCTCAAACTGGATTATTTCTGCAGTGTGTTTTGAACCAAAGGCAACATATTCTCTTAACATCCAGGAATGACTACTGCAGTGTGCTGCCCATGGGATGCCTCTAATGATTTATTGGAAGCTTCAATAGATTCATCAGTTCTACATTTTATTCAATTTATATTCCACTTTTTCTTGCCACAGCATCCACTGCAGCTTACAACATAAAACCAGCCATATCAGCCAAATCAACCCTGGGAATCAATGGATTAACAGACGTTGCAGCCAGGTTACCTTCACATTGCAGGAGGTTGAAACTATGTTACATAATTTATTATTTTTCTTTATTATTTAATATTCTGGCTCCGGAGCTGCCCTGACACACACACACACACACACACACACTTTACCTGGGGCTTTCCGTTGCAATGCCAGGCAGCTGTTTGCATCTTATTCCCACTGTACCACTTGGTGCTGCCACTACTGTGGCAAGTTGCTTGCTCTTGAGCTCAGAAAAAGGCACTTAATGTTGATCACATGGCTGGGCGTCTTGTTATGACCTCAGAGTGAGTGACTTGTTATGGCAGCGTCAGGTGGCAGAGTGGGATGTGTTGTAAACAGCCACCGGCATCACAACAAATGGTTTTCTGGAGCAAACAAATTATTTTTTTACAAAATATATTTTAGGGGGAGGGGAGTATACACCAAATTCAGTGCTGAATTGGCAGACATTGTCCAGATAACTCATACCAGAACCAGAGACTGTGTCCTGCATCGGCCAGACTTGTTGTCATGGTAACAGGGAGAGGATGTTTTATTCGACCTGTGCAGTCAGGGCCCTGACCCCTTCTCATATGAATCTGCTTATACAGTAAGGTCTTTATTTGAGGCCTATGTTCTCCCATATTAACAGGTTAGACAATATGGACTGATGATAGTGATTATAACAACAAAAACAAAAACAACATTTATTTATAATGCCCTTTTCACCAAAGGGTGTTATAGAGCAGACCTTTTCAAGTATGGCACTCCACTTGTGGAATGATATCTCTATTTTTTAATCAAGAAGACCTTTTTATTACAAATATTTTAAATTAATTTTGGTCCAGTATGAGACCGTTTCAACTGCCCTGGCTCAGTGTTAGCGGATCCGGGGAATTGTAATTTATTGTGGCATCACAGCTCTCTGACAGAGAATGCTCAATGTCTCACAAAACTACAGTTACCAGAATTCCCTAGTATTGAACCACAGCAGTTAAAGCAGTCTCTAACTGGATTATTTCTGCAATGTGTTTTGGACCTTTGATGTTTTAATTTTCTGCTAAGGTGGGTTTTATTAATTTCTCTCTCCTTCTTTATCACTGCTGTCTGTGATTCTACCCTTACCAGCCATATGGGGATGATACAGATGCTGTGTCTTCATCTCAGCCACCTACCCTTGATGGTGCAAGAAGCAAAACACCACAGCAGGGCAGGAATACATCCTTGCCCCCTTTTTAAGGATCCATGCATTCATTCAGAGATACATATGAGTGACAGACTGACCTAAAACCCCACTCCCAAGGTCATGACTTTGAAATTATGCAATCCTGCTTCTAGGAAGTCTCATAAGAAGCTAGAAAACTCTCAAGAGACTGGGCAGGTTGTAGCACTATATATGGTAGAGATGAAAAAGAGATTGCTCTCTGCTGCACTGCTGAGAGACAAGAGCAGAGAGAAGAGGAGAAACTGGATACTTGTTAACTCTCTCCTGTCTATTTCTGAAGGAAAGAAAATGTGGGCAGGCCAAAGGGAAAGCCAAAATAAGGACTATATATATGCCTTCCTACTACCCTGGCATAGTTCAAAGGTGCAGCAAAGTCTGGATCTCACCTTCAAGTCATTAAGCTCCACAACTTTTTGAATTAGGTCCTACAAAGATGCAGAACCCCTACGTGTGATGCATAGAGACTGCAAAGAAGAAAGTATTTACTGAATGTTACATTTAGCCTCTAAGCTCTAAACAGACTTGCTAGGAAGCCCCATGAAACATAGTAGGACTTTTCTTCTGAGTAAAACATGTAAGATGAACCTCTTGAAACTAGCTCTTTCCCTTACTGTCCTTCATAGTCCCAATTCAAGGCCCCATACAGACTGCCAAAATAAAGCTGCTTCAGGTCACTTTGGAGGTATGCTGTTTAAATAATGCATGTGTCCTAAGAGTCCGAAAGCTGCACCAAAGCTGCGCTCAAGTTCTTAGGACTGGATTGTGGCTTTGGTGCAGCTTCCGGACTCTTAGGACACGTGCATCATTTAAACAGCATACAGTACCTCCAAAGTGCCCCGAAGTAGCTTTATTTTGGCCTGTCTATATGGGGCCCAAGATAGATAACTATCGCTACATATTTAAATTGCTTTAGGATTAAAGATTTTTGATCCACATTTTAAAAGTGTATTTTAAATGTACATTTAGGCACAATAACTCTAGATCAAAACTCAGTTATTATCTTCTTCTAATTTTAAATACACCTGACACCACACATCCTACTAAATTACTGAAGTACAGTTGTCCGCATTTGCAGC
This sequence comes from Sceloporus undulatus, assembly GCF_019175285.1. Taxonomy (NCBI): domain Eukaryota; kingdom Metazoa; phylum Chordata; class Lepidosauria; order Squamata; family Phrynosomatidae; genus Sceloporus; species Sceloporus undulatus. The sequence goes on along the minus strand of NC_056523.1, from coordinate 143,280,790 downwards.
TTTGACTTTTGCAGACTTGATTATACGTGGGTTTGATTAATATGACCGCTCTAGGAATCTCTAAATGCTCCAGTGCAATTCTGCTGGAAGTTGACCATAGAGCAGTGCTGGAGAACCTAGAAGTTCCTAGAGAAAACACTTTTCTAGGCATTTGTAGGTCCTCCAGCATGATTCTCTGATCAACTTCTGGCAGATGTTGGCCATAGAGTTACACTGAGGACCTGGAGATTCTTCGAGATGTGTTCTCTTAGGACGGTAAATAGAAATATTTTTTATTTACGTTTTTTACACATTCACGGAGGTCCTCCACTCCTAACCCCAAAAATGTGGAGGGTAATCTAATCTAATGTAATCTAATAAAACAGAATTGCTTCAAGTAATCTAGTATTCTTGGTGCCTTGTCTGTTATCAGTCTTTTTTAAATGTCTTCATATTTAAGACGAGCATTTAATGCAGGAGTCTAGAAGGAATGGTTAAACTGATTACAGTAGAATAAAACTTGTCTTCCTTAGGGTCATTCTCTTTATATTTCCCACATATACACACACACCTAACTTCTAAATAGCAAAGAGTTTTTAGAAAGTACCATTCATTCTCTTCAATGATATACAAATGATGCATTTTTCAGTGTTGTTGCCTAAGGGCTGACATAGATATTATAGTCATAGGTACATGTATTAAAATTTATTCTAGGAAGGGTGGAAAATACAACAAAAACAAAGAGGAAATCAAACGTTACCTGTGCTTCCCTCTGCCCCCAAATAAATGCTGTACCCAAGTTACTTTTTTACTGAGTGAGACTAATCACCACCAAGACTGTCTTTATGAAGAACAAGAAGAATCTTTAAAAACTGTCTTTATGAAGAACAAGAAGAATCTTGCCACAGGACCAAGCAATATGCTATTCTATAATAATTTCTGCAATCATTTTTTGGAGGAATAAGCAAAACTGAACTCATCTGACAAGATACGTACAGAATTGTGTTGTGAATTAGCTGAAATTCAGCCTCATATGAAATCAGTGGAACAATTAGTCCCACCAATTTCAAGGACAACTAAAGGCAACAACTTAATCTGGATCCAGCTCTTTATGTGAAGTTTATTATTGTGTGCACTGATCCTACTCTTCCCTCCATTAAGCAAAACAGAAGTGATATCAGAAGACTGATGTGTGCTCTTTTGAATAAGGTCCCTGCCACACGCCTCACTAAATTTAGCAACTCAGTTTTTAGTCAAGACCTTTTTAATATTCCTTAGAGATTAAAACTGGAATAGCACAATCAGCTTTTACCTCCTCCTCTCTTAAAATGAGGATCATATTTTTCTTTCTCCCACTAAGGCTCTTTTTTTCTTAAGAGTTTTGTGTTCAACGTGAATTAGCTATTGAATCTTTTTTATATGGCTTTAGTGCAAACACTAATATATCTAAGATACAGAGCTAACAGTATTAATATATTCAGATGTTTAAAAGTAAGCAACAGGACAGGGTGTTTTTTTATAGAGCAGGTTAGTTTTTAGTTTGTTTTTAACTTTTGTATATTTAATGTGATTTTATACTGACTGTAGATGTTTTAACTGTTTTGAATTTTATTAAGATTTTAAATGTTTTATCTGTGAGCTGCCTTGGGTCCCTCCAGGGAGAAAGGCAGCATATAAATGAAATAGATAAAAAATAAAAATAAAATAAGGACACAAGTCCAGGAAGGTCAACATGAAATCACCAGGGCAATGATCTGCCCTCCTTAACACTGATGCAGCTAAGACATCTTTCCCCAGCCTGGTGCCCTCTAGATCTGTTAGACAACAAATATTATCTTCTAGGAATTACCAGAAAAATCTGGGCTAGAATATGCCAGATATTTTTAACAATATGGGCACAAGCATTCAAATTAATCATATTTAACCCCCCTCCCCCTTGATTCCAATGAAATACAGGGGAGCAAAACACCCCTGTATCTTCATTATATCAGGCAGTGAGCAGGGAGAGAAGACTCTACTGTGTGTGCAGAATAATCACAGTATTCCATACATGGCCCAGAAGTGGAGGGAGAACAACACACCAGCAAAAATATAAAAGAATGCCAGGAAAGTGGCAGACATGGTAGCACTACTTGTGGAAACACCAAAACAGCCAACCAACCATGAACTGTACCAGCAATGATGCTTACATGTGACATGCAAGAGGCAACTGCACAGGCTGAACTGCAGGCATAATTGCTGTTGTTGCCGCATCCACAACACAAACAACACTGAGACCACACAGCAACGACATGTACAACACAAACCTGGAATCAGGGCTGGAGACAAAATGAGTTGTTTGTTTGTTTAAACCAGTTCGTTTTTATTTTTTGCATTAATGTGTAGGACTACACCAATATAGGAACAAATCAGAAAATTCAGTAGAAAAATGCAGTTCAGATGCTATGGTCACTAACTTCAATAACAACTGCTCTTTAAAAAACACTTTTAAAGCAAGATGTTTCAGTTGAATTTATGTTAATTGAAGGATTTGTTTCTGAATGGCATTTCTTGCACTATAAAATTAAGTGATTAAACACAAGCAACTGACAATGAATGCTGGTCTCACAATGAACAACTACCAATAAAGTCTGAAAGTTAGAATGTTTAAATTCAAAGTCATTATTCCAGTAAGAGGGTTGAAGAATTGTAATAATAGCCAGAGTTTTAAAAAAAGATATATGAATAATCAATATAAAAGACCTGGAGTGTTTTTTTAATATATATATACCGGTATATTAAAAAGGTAATTTGTTTTAAACCAACCAACCCTGCCTGAGATGCATTCTCTTAAAAGAAACGACAAATACACTCAAGACATTGTTGGTCCAAATCAAACCCTAAGCAAAATAATTAATCTCCCTAAACTCATGGAAGAAACAGATATGAGCAGAGAGCAGTAGCCTTGTATAAGGTTGCTAGATCAAATTATCAGATGAACTGCAGAGCCACTGCCATGTCAATCATGTGCATGTGGTGAATCGTTACCAGATAAAGGCCTGAACACAATGGCCCCACAAATGGCAAGTCTATTGGAAATAGGGGCTACATCAGACATGTGCACAATATCAAAATGGCCCACTGGTGGGTGCAGAGATGTGGAGTGAAGGAATATAGGATACATGATGAGAATGCTGTTTCCCCAAGCATGTTGCCTATTCTTGCATTCTGGTTATTCCACTAACTTACCTTCACTGGCACAATCACTCTGCTGTCAGAATATCTATCTGAGGTGCTCCACCAGCACTTTTTTAAATAGCAAAAATGTATCTGGCACTTCAATACACACTGGAGATCCAGTGCTTCCCATGTGATGTTGCCTCAGAGGTTAATAGTGCACCCTCCTGCCCCCATATATTTCCTAGGAATCCAGTTACAGATCTTCCACACTGCGAGCCTGGGGGGGGGGGGAGATAGTAACCTGTATGAGGATCACTGGACAGTGGAAAGGAACTGAAGTGCTATTATAGGGGTAAAATGTGGGGAGGGAGAGGAATTCAGCTGCAGCAGCAGTGGAGTCAGAGCACCCTGAACAACCATGGATATGACTTGGGGGGGGGGGCACATGAAAACTAAGGGCTAGTTTTGCACTCTTGCTAATGCCTTTCAGGTAGCAGATCTTCCTGTTCACTAAGCTAGTATAGAAAAATAGCATTAAAAATATTGAAAACATTTTTAAAAGTACATATAGTTCAAGAAAAGCATATACCTGTACAGTATTTGAAAAATATCTAACAAACAACATCTCAGCAGGGACGTAGCTAGGATTTTAGGAGGGGGGGGATCCAGACTAAGTGCCACCATTATAATGGGGCTTGAGTGTGGCGGCGCAGCAGCACACACCATTCATTTTTCTAATGGAAGGGGGAGTCCGGACCCCAAGAACCCCCCCCCTTTGGCTACGTCCCTGATCTCAGGCTTGGCCAAATTGATCACCAACAATGGTCCGCCCTGGCCTCGCACCAGGAGGCATGAAGACGCACTATCCACGATGCTGCAGCCTTTTTCGAAAGTTCACGCCGAACGAGTCTCGAAGAGAAACAACAACACAGAAAGAACCACAACCTGGAACCATCACCCAAGGAGACTTTCTGCTGTGCTTTCTGCAACCGGACCTGTTTATCCCAGATTGGCCTTTTTAGTCATCAACGCGTTTGTTCAAAGTGCGGGATGAGTCCTTCCTGAATCTTCATTGGCAAAGCAAAGCCAGAGAGGTTTACTAGAACATACAGTACTTGTATAGACTTAGGATAGCTGAAAACACTCCCCATTTGGAGTTTGATTCATACAATGTTATTTAAAATTAGTAGCTGAATACAGTACTTGTAAGACCACAATTCTGCAGTATTCATTATAAATTATAATGTTATAACAGATGAGGCAAAGATCTGAAGAATATTGTTTGAAGTCTTGCTTTGGATTTTATATTGGTGACTAACTTGTAACTGTTATTCATTTTACTTTTTCTATTAATAATATTATCTGTTCAGTACCAAATTTATTATAGTCTTTGACTGAAAGGGCATAGTTCCTCTTACAATTTCAGAGCACCCACACCTCATGTGGGTGGGCCCTAGCCCAATGGACAATAATGTTTAACACGATAACAGGACTAATAGGACATTTTAGTTCCTTACATGTGTGCACCTAGGGCCTAAATATCCTGAAGGCTCCAGATTTCATCTGATCTTGGAATCTAAGGAGGGTCAGCCCTGGTTACTCAGCACTTGGATTGGAGATTACTAAGGAACACCAGGTCCTGTAGGCTATGAGGAAGGCAATGGCAAATCACCTCTATGAAACCACCTTGCCTAAGAAAACCCTATGACATTCATGGGGTCATCATAAGTTGATAGATGACTGGAAGGCACGCACATACATACACAAACACGTGAGCTTCAGGCCCTAGAAGATGAAGTTATTGTAAATCCATGCAGATGGGTTGAAGAAATAATACAAACAAAGAGAATGTATGTTCGTGTGTGTGTGTGTGTGTGTGTGTGAAAACTGGGAAGTGGATTGTTTACGTATGGTCCAGATGTCACTGGACACATGCAAGAAGAAGAAGAAGAAGAAGAAGAAGGCAACTGTGTGAAAATTAAATCAGTAGATTTTACAATGCGCATTTAAAGTTTCTCTTTCCTTTATACAGTCAGCCCTCCATATCCATGGATTCAAACATCCACAGCTTGAACATACACACACACACACAAACACACACACATTATTGTTTTAAAAACCTCAAAATCAAACCTTGATTTTGCCATTTATATAAGGGACACCATTTTACCGTGCCATTGTATTTAATGGGACTTGAGTATCCAAGGGTTCCTGGAACTAATCCACAGCAGATACCAAGGGCCCACTGTATATTTATCTAATCCTTTATGCTTGAAGTACACTATATACATGTAAAAGAGAGGCAAAGCGAAGAAGCAGATAAATGAGTGCTGTAGGGCTGGTGGGGAGAGGAACATATTTTAGTAAGACTGAATTACATGGAAGAGAGAACTTCAACAACTGTTGTTTGCATGCCTCCAGATAACAAACAACACCTGCTGAAATTTCCTTTTTTTACACAGCCATTAAAAGTACAACAGCCCTCCCCAGCTTTCAATCATATTATATAAGATCACAACCAATCTTTCAATGAAATGTCAGTAACAAAAAATATGCTGTCAATTAGAAATACTGAAGATGTTTTAATGATGAATTAAAAACTGAATTTATCTTTCTTTCAAGTACCGGTAGTCAAAGAAAAAGCAAGTATTGCTTGGTCCACACGTTCTGTATTCGCCCACGATACTGTTATTTTGTTGCCATGGGACATCTGTGACCTTTACATCATGCAATGAACTGTGTGATATTTAGGATCCTATTTTCCAAGCGTTGTCTCCTCCTCGGGTTTCCTCCGATGCATTTACTCCCTGATGGCCCAGTAAGGAAGGCAAGTGTGGCGTGTGCTCAGAAAAGTTTTGAAGCACACACTTGGATACACTACACAATAACATGGAGGGGGGGGGAGGAATAGGCATGCCGCTTACTATTTTTGTACCTTACAATAACAAACAATACAAAGACACATCTGTGTCAGTCTGGAAAATCACTATGTAAAAGGATCTTGCCACACCTTTGAGACAGCTGTTTGTATGTCAGTGTGATGATGGACATTAAAGCAGAGTTTAAGGGCTTCTCTTTGCCCTGGTTTTTAGCCTTGGGGTGGGGCTTTGTCATGGTTCCCTCTTGGCTTGGCCCCGGGGGCCTGCGCTGTGTGAACAGGAGAACCTCAAGTCGAATTGAGGCCACTTTTGCTATTTTGCCAGTGCAGACAAGCCCCAATTGAAAGTATGAGCTTTTGTAGACTTCAGCCTACTTCCTCGAATGTATCTAAGGAAGCAGGCCCAAATCGCTGAAAGCTCAGTCTGAGGAGGAAGCAGGCGACAAAAGCTTTCGTCTCAAAGGTGCTGCACAATCCCTCCAGATGAGACAATACCCACAGATGCCACCAGACTCGCATACCTCTCCCTGCGTCCTTCCACGCCGCGTCCCCCAGGACCCCTCCGCCTTTATTGGGGCAGCAGGGCCAGGAGCTCATGGGCCCCTCTCCTGATGAAACGCCCTCCCTCCCTCTCTCCCTCCGCACAAGGAGGCCCGGCCCGCCACCAGACGCCTCCGCTGACACAAAGGCCGGGGCTAATATGGGGAAAGAGGCCCCAGGGCAGGCAGGGTTAGGCTTGAGAAAGAATGGCTGCCCCTGCCCTCTTTCCCTCACGCCAACCAGGCTGGCTTTGCTCTGCCCGGCAGCCAAGGCCCCGTTGCCATGGGAACCGCAGGCGCCGCCATCGGAGCACCCTGGAAGTACCTCCTTCCGGCAGCGCTGCAGGCGCCACAGCCAGGCCTTCACAGCCTCAGAGGCAGAGGCAGAGCCAGAGTGGGACTTCTGGAGGCGGAAGGGGGCAGAGGGCGGGGGGGGGTTGTTTGCCCTTCCAGACGGGCAGCTAAAAAGGCCAATGCAATTCTAGGCTGCATCAAGAGAAGTATAGTGTCTAGATCAAGAGAAGTAATAGTGCCACTGTATTCTGCTCTGGTCAGGCCCCACCTGGAATATTGTGTCCAGTTCTGGGCACCACAATTTAAAAAGGATGTTGAGAAACTGGAGCGTGTCCAAAGGAGGGTGACTAAAATGGTGAAAAGTCTGGAAACCTTGCCCTATGAGGAACGACTCAGGGAGCTGGGGATGTTTAGCCTGGAGAAAAGAAGGTTAAGAGGTGATATGATCGCCCTGTTTAAATATTTGAAGGGATGTCATATTGAAGAGGGAGCAAGCTTGTTTTCTGCTGCTCCAGAGAACAGGACCTGGAATAATGGATGCAAGCTCCAGGAAAAGAGATTCCAGCTCAATATTAGGAAGAACATCCTGACAGTAAGGGCTGTTGGACAGTGGAACACACTCCTTCCTCCTAGTGTAGTGGAGTCTCCTTCCATAGAGGTCTTTAAGCAGAGGCTGGATGGACACCTTTTGGGGATGCTTTGATTCAGAGTTCCTGCATGGCAGAATGTGATTGGACTGGAGGGCCCTTGTGGTCTCTTGCAACTCTATGATTCTCTGAGTTTAAAGCACATTAGTTGTTGTTGTGTGCCTTCAAGTCATTTCCAACTTATGGTGACACTATCATGGGGTTTTCTTGGAAAGATTTGTTCAGAGGAGGTTTTCCTTTGCCTTCCCCTGAGGCTGAGAGAGTATGATTTGCCCAAGGCCACTTCGTGGGTTTCCATGGCTGAGTAGGGATTTGAACCCTGGTCTCCAGAGTATACTCCAACTCTCAAACCACTGTGACACCACTCTGGCTTCTACTTTCCAATTGTGTGTGTTGTTTGCCTTCAAGTCTTTTCCAACTTATACTGTAATGACCTTGGAAACTTTCTTCAGAGAGGGTTTGCCATTGCCTTCCTCTGAGACTGAGAGAGTGTGACTTGGCCAAGGGCACCTAGTGGCTTTACATGGCTGAGCTGGGATTTGAACACTGGTCTCCAGAGCCCTAATCCAACATCCAAACCATTGCCACACACTGGCTCTCAGATTTGCCTTGGGGTCACCATAAGTTGGAAAACAACTTGAAGGCACCCAACACACAGACCTGATTTTTTAACATCTTTTGCCTGACGAACAAGCCAATGGAGCTTCGAAAACTTGTGGGCGGCTTGTGGGGAGCATCCTACCTCCCATGAGTAAAGGCCGGGATGAGGAGGAGGCTTGTGGGAAGCATTCCCCCTCCTTCCTCCACTGTAACCCAGGCCTCTATTCACAAGTATGGCCGGGCTGAAGAGGAGCTTTACCTTAGCAGCCAGCTACCACATCATCACGGGCTGCTGGAAATCCTCCAGTGGGCTGCATATGGCCCGTGAGCTGTATGTTGTACAGGCCTGCCGTAGACTTTTGGGATCGCTGTGGCAAAGCTTCACCTTCGCTAAACTGTTTGGCACTGTCAGGGTGACCAGCTGTCCTCCTTTTCCAGGACATGTCCTCCATTTCAGCCTTCTGTCCAAAAGGAAAAGGCCCTCCATTTGGAGCATGACTATGAGTGTTTTTAGCTTTTTATTTTGTAATGTCCTCCATTTTTTGAATGTCCTACATTTTGCGGTGCCTTGTCCTTCTTTGTGGTGAGAACATCTGGTCACTCTGGGTACAGTATCCCACTAGCTTTCACTGTATTTGGTCTTAAAAGTCACCCATCAATTTGTTCTATCAGAACTCCTAATGCAGCATCTCCACCAATGAAATATCTCCTCCAACATCTCCTAGCAGTATTTGTCAATACTCTAATCACATTCCTTATCATCATGATATGAGGAGTACTTCTCCACTGTAGAAATAATGCAGTTTGACACCACTTTAGTTCCATCCTGCAGAATCCTGGGATTTGTAGTTTAACAAGGTCTTTAGCCTTCTCTGCCAAAGAATGCTGGTGCCTCATCAAACTATAAATTCCAGGATACTATAAGATGGAGCAATGGCAGTCATAGTGGTGCAAACTTTCTACAATGTAGATGTATCTTTAATCTGCTAGAGCCAAGCAGTGTGAGATGCCAAGATGCTAGAGCCAAGCGGTGTGAGGTACAAGACCTCGATTTATTTATGTTTTGAACATATATATAGACAGTACCTAAGATAATGTGTCAATTCTCTTCTGTCCAAGTATTCACTTCCTCCCATTGGTTCCATAGATTTTACTGCACTACACTTATAGTGTTGTTCCACTTTTACTGCTATTCTGGGGTTTGTAGTTCAGTGAGGCCTAAGAGCTCTCTGGCTGAGAATTCTAAATGCCCCTCCCTAAACTGCAAATCCCAGAATGCAGCCAGAGCAGTTGAAGTGGAATAGCAGCACTAATAATAAAATAATAAATAAAACTTTTATTTCTATCCCGCTTCTCTGTGACAAATAATCAGAGCGGCTTACATAAAATTCCAACACCAACATCTCAAGTAAATAAACCCATAGTTCCCTCCCACCCCTTAAAATAACAATTAAACAAGAAGTGATTAAAATAATCTGTTAAACAGACCTTAATTAAAAATATCCTAAAATCAATGCCAAAATTTTCCAACTGGGAGAGGGTGAGAGCGTGAATAACTCCATTTCTATGGCTGGGGTTTTCCTATTCAGGAAAGGCCTGCCGGAAGAGATCCGTCTTGACAGCTTTTTTAAAGCTATCTAAACCGGTAATATGGCCGTTCCATAATCTGGGAGCAGCGGAAGAAAATGTCCTCTGGGAAGTAGCAGTCAATCTGGTCTTCAAAGGCTGCAGTAGATTCTTCCCAGAGGACTTGAGTGTGCAGGGCAGATTTTACTGAAGAAGGCGATCTCGTAAATAGTTTAGGCCCAACCAAGCCATGCAGGCTTTAAAAGTCAAAACCAACACCTTGTACTGCACCCGGAAATCAATAGGCAGCCAGTGAAGTGATTTCAAAATAGGTGTTATATGGTCACTCCGACTTTCTCTGGTGACCAGCCTGGCTGCCATGTTCTGTACAAGTTGGAGTTTCTGGGTTAAGCCCAAGGGTATCCCCATGTAGAGTGCATTACAGAAATCGAGTCATGAAGTTACCAGTGCATGTACCACAGTTTCCAAGTCCCCCGATTCATACCTATAGCATTTAAAGATAATGGACGTTATCAGACAAGGGAAATTGGAAGTATAATCCTATGGCAATCTGAACACAATCATGGGGTTTAATATTATTGCATGATAGACTACCATACGCAATTTCAAGCAATGGGAAGTCAGTCTGAAAGCAATCATGGTGTTTCACGTTATTGCGTGATAGACTACCACATGCAATTTCAGGCAAAGGCAAGCTATTTTCGGGCAATGGGAAGTCAGTTTGAACACAATTCAAATTCACGTAAATCTGCTGAACTAGCGAATTCACATGAATGCGTTCTGGCCCCATTTTCTTTTTATTCGAAATTAAGAGAAATTCCTCCCGTGTGATAAACTCCAATGTAAAAATAGATTTGCGCTACAGTAGGCCCTCCATATTCGTGGACTATAGGAGTGTAATGTAGTAATCCCACCCTTACCTGTTAGAAGATAGTCCCAGGTCAGATGGCACTTGGTGACCCACTGGGGTATAACAGAGGACAACTGCAAGTGGTGCTGTGGCTCATGATGCCACTGGACTCAAGCCAAAAGGACGTTCTGCTGTTGATGTGTACAACACATCACAACACATATTGTAGGAACATGAAATGTTACAAGCATGAATCAGGGGAAGCTCAACATAGTAAAATAAGAAATGGAACTTATAAACATTGCAATACTTGGGGTGAGCTAACGTACGTATGAATGGGACATGTTAAGTCTTTATAATCACACAGTGTTTCACTCAGGAAATAAAAAATCTAAGATAAAATGGGGTGGCATTAACAGTGAGGAGAAATGTAGCAAAAGGAGCTAAAGGATATAATGCAAAGTCTGGCAGAATCAATAAGACTTCTAGGAAAATCTGCCAATATAACCATAAACCAAGTTTATACTACAACTACAACTTGTGGCACAGACCATAAACTGTTAACACTAAAAATTAGAGTAAAGCTAAAGAACATTAAAACAACTATTGTACTGACATACAACCTGAAGAATATCCCCATACCATTTAAAGATAATGTAAAAATAGATTTACATTACAGTAGGCCCTCCATATCCGTGGACTTGCTATCCACGGATCTCAGCATCTGCAGACGGCAAGCCCACATGGGGGATGGTGGAGAAAGAAGAGATGGAGGAGAAAGAGGCGACAGTAGTGGGAAGAGATGGAGGAGGAGGGGGAGGAGGCAGTGCAGGGAAAAGGAGTGGAGGAAAAAGGAGAAGGAAGGAGGAAGAGGAGATGGGAGGAAGAGGAAGAGGCAGTGGAGAGAAGAGGAGGAGGAGAAAGAAGAAAAGAAGAAAGGCACTGGAGGGAGCTAAGAGGAGGCATCTCCCTGTTGCCTGCCGCCATGAAAGTGGTGAGGCGGGCTTTGGGTGGCCAGAGCAGTGAAGTCCCATTGTCTCTCATGGTTGTGCAGCATTGAGGACAATGAGACTTGAGCATCCATGGATTTTGGTATCTGCAGGGAAATCCGGAACAGATCCCCCATGGATACCGAGGGCCGACTGTATTAAACCTAAATGACCAGGAACCAGATACCGAGGGCCGACTGTATTAAACCTAAATGACCAGGAACCAGAAGAGCTCTGGCATGATGATTTGCCCTGTCTACATTAGCAGGGAAGAATGCAAAAAGATACTATCTATAGACAAAAAGAAAGAGATGCCTCAATGGATGACAGATTAAACTCTTCAGGCAGTTAAGGACAGACAAAAAGCAAACGTAGAAAGCAACATAAATAGAGTAAGAACCATCAATGCAACTGTTCAAGGACAAGGAGAACTACTATAACAATTAATTCAGAGAAATAGAAGATGACAACAAAAAAAGAAAAAATAAGATGCCTCTTCCACAAGAGCTGAGAAATCAAAGGGAAATTTAAACTTAGATTGGAAGTGCTCCATTAATCAGAATGGAAACTGCAGTCAAGAAATCAGAAGACTCGGAAGGACAGGTATAAAGGAATTGGACAAGACCCTGAAATGGCGTTTTCTTAAGGGCCATTAGAGGACTTGACTTGCCAGAGGGCAGGGGAGACGTACTTTTGCCGGCTCTTAGACGAAGAATGTTCTCTGTGATTTCTCTTCGTCTCTTTTGCTGTACTGTGGGGGGGGGGGGGGGAATATGGAAGTGGGGGTTGTTTTGGCTGGGGAGGTAGGGGTTAGTCCATCTAATGCGAGCGGAGCTCCTATTGAGGTAGTGTGGGGCAGGGGGAGATATGGCGGTAGGAGAATGGACTCGCGTTACAGGGGAAGGAGAGATCGATGCTTAATACCTATCCTTCCTGTCCCTCTCCTAACCAAAGGGACCTGAGGGTCACTCCAACCATACCACAAACCCTGACTCTGCTCCTGTGCAATGCCAGGTCCATTAAGAACAAGTCCCACATCATTCATGATCTAATTGAGGATAACAACTGTGACCTGGCTTGCATTACTGAGACCTGGCTTGGGCCTGGAGGGGAAGCTGTGTGGGCCCAGGCCCTACCTGCCGGGTACTCAGTGAAGGACCAGACCAGGTTAGGTGGGCGGGGGGGGGGTGTCGCCTTGATCCATAAGAACACCTTGTCTCTTTCCAGGAACCATGTTCGTCAAACTACCTACATCGAGTGTATTTACCTGACCCTGAAGGCCAGAGACAGTCTAGGGATTCTGTTGGTGTAGCGGCCACCTCGTGCGCTAACAGACTCCCTTAACGAACTGACACAGCTGGTCTCGGAGGTACTGTTGGAATCGCCCAGGCTATTGGTCCTGGGCGACTTCAACATTCCCCTCGCGGCCAGCTATGTTCCATCCGGTGCGGTTCGTGAATTCATGGATACCATGACTTCCATGGGCCTGTCTCAACTGGTCTCGGGTCCAACGCATTCTGCGGGTAATATGCTCGATATGGTCTTTTGTACGAGCATGGAAAATCCGTGGGCGGAAATACCGGTAACCAATATTTCCCCTCTGTCATGGACGGATCACTTCCTGGTAGAGGCTGTGATCAAGGCTTCTACCCAGATCCCTCCCGGAGGCGGCGGACCTATTAGAATGGTCCACCCTCGAAGGCTGATGGAACCCAAAAGGTTCCAGGAAGCCCTAGAGGGGCTTATGGTTGGAAATGACGGCAACTCTGTTGATGCCCTGGCCAGTATCTGGGATACCGGTCTTTCTAAGGCTATACACAGTATCGCTCCCAAGCGCCCTCTCAGGCCTGCTTCCAAACGAAAGCCCTGGTATACGGAAGATCTCCGGGCGAGGAAGCGGGTTCTGCAACAGCTAGAGCACCGCTGGCGGAAACACTAGCGCTTATCCGACAAGACTCTCCTAGACCACCTTTTGGAGGACTACGGAGAGGCGATACGTGCAGCTAAGAACTCGTTCTATGGTGCACGTGTCGCGTCCGCGGAGTTGCGTCCAGCAGAGTTGTTCAGGGTAGTGAGGGAGCTAACTCAGCTCCCTCCTGCCCCGAACCAGATCCTTGAACCTTCTAAGGCCTGCTGTGACCATTTTAACAACTTCTTCGTGGATAAAATCTCTCGGATAAGCGAAGGTCTTGAGGCCAGCTTTAGAGCAGAACCTAGAGTAGAGGCATCCAGGGCTTCCGTGAATTTGGTTATTCTGGATCAGTTTGAGTCTGTCAGTACCGAGGATGTGGACAAGATCCTTGGAAGTGTTAGGAAGACAACCTGCTCTCTCGATCCCTGTCCCTCATGGCTAGCGGCACAGGGGGGGGGGCCGGTTGTGACTTCATTGTTACATCGGATCATTAATACATCTCTGAGGGAAGGGCAATTTGCATCTACTCTGAAATTGGCCATAGTAAAACCTTTACTAAAAAAGCCCTCCCTCGACCCCCTGTTGCATAATAATTATCGGCCAATCTCGCTACTGCCATTTTTGGGGAAGGTGATCGAGCGGGCGGTTGCAATCCAGCTTCAATCGGTCTTGGATGAAACGAATCATCTAGACCCATTTCAAACCGGCTTTTGGGCGGGTTACGGGGTTGAGACTGCTATGGTCGCCTTGGTCGATGATCTCCGTCTGGGCATGGACAGGGGTAGCGTGTCCCTGTTAGTGCTCTTGGACATCTCAGTGGCTTTCGATACCATAGACCATGGTATCCTTCTGGAGCGCCTGGCAGAGGTGGGAATTGGGGGCACTGCGCTCCAGTGGTTCCGTTCCTACCTCTCCGGGAGGTTCCAGATGGTGCAGCTGGGAGACGTGTGCTCCGATAAGAGGGCCCTGACATCTGGGGTCCCTCAAGGAGCCATTCTGTCTCCCATGCTTTTTAACATTTACATGAAACCACTGGGAGAGATCATCCGGAGACATGGGGCGAGGGGTTATCAGTACGCTGATGACACCCAAATAGTTTTCTCTATGTCTCCGACTGATGCAGTGACCGGGGTTGGCGTCTCTCCTCTCGTGGCCTGTCTGGAGTCGGTAATGGGATGGATGAGGGACAACAGACTCAGCCTGAATCCAGAGAAGACGGAAGTACTCGTGATAGGCTCTCCCGGTTCAGGGTTGGCGGTGGTTCCACCCATCCTGAACGGAATCACGCTCTCCGTGAAGGACTCGGTACGCAGTCTGGGAGTGCTCCTTGATTCGTCGCTCTACCTTACATCTCAGGTGGATGCGACGGTCAGGAGCACCTGCTATCAGCTTCGGCTGATACGCCAGCTGCGACCCTACCTTGACCGGAGGGACCTTGAAACTATTGTACATGCCCTGGTAACCTCTCGTTTGGATTTCTGCAATGCGCTCTACATGGGGCAACTCTTGTACCATACCCGGAAGCTGCAACTTGTGCAGAATATGGCAGCCCGACTGGTCACTGGCACTGCCAGGGCCAGTCATATTACACCAGTTCTTAAAGACCTACATTGGCTGCCTATTCGCATCCGGGCGCAATACAAGGTGTTGGTTATTACCTATAAAGCCCTAAATGGCTTGGGCCCAGGGTACCTGGAGGACCGCCTCTCCCCGTACAATCCTCCCCGCACACTCAGATCATCAGGGCATCAACTGCTAAGAGTTCCAGAGGGGAAATATACTTCCACTTCTAGAAGGGCCTTTTCCATCTCAGCCCCCAACCTCTGGAACTCGCTGCCCTTCAAGCTCCGCTCAACCACTTCCCTAGCCCAATTTAAGAAGGGGCTAAAAACCTACTTATTTGAGCAGGCTTACCCCTGATCTCTGCCCCTGAATGCTTCCTGCCCCCCTTTGTGGTCAGCACTGTTTTGCTGGCATGAATTTTATGATTTGTTTTATTTTATATTGAATTGGCTTGGAAATGTTATTGTATATTGATGTTGTTGTTTTTACTGATATCGATATTGTAGTGTTTTTATTGCTATTTGTCTGTTCTGGGGACGCAACCCACTGTTGTACGCCGCCTTGATCTGTGGAAAGGCAGGATATAAATAAAGCTTTTATTTATTTTATTATGGGAAGATACAGTATATCACTGAATGCTAGGGTTAGGATGGTCCATGCAATCGTGTTTTCCATTGCTATGTATGGGTGTTAAAGCTGAACAATGAAGAAAACTGATAGGAAGAAAATCAACTAATTTGAGATGTGGTACTGAAAAAGAGTTTTGCCGACGCTGTGGACTGCTAGGAAAACAAATAAATTGGTTAAACTGAGATTGTTGTACTTTGGTCATATAAGAAGATATGACTCAGTAGAAAACGAACAATAATGATTGGTAAGGTAAAAGGCAGTAGGAAAAGAGGAAGATTACATTCCAGATGGATAGACTCAATCAGACTGCAGAATTAATGCAGCTTGATACTGCTTTAACTGCCATGGCTCAATGCTGGGATTTGTAGTTTTGTGAGAAATTTAGCCTTCTCTGTCAAAGAGCTGTGGTGCCACAGCAAACTTCAAATTCCAAGATTCCATAGGATGGAGCCATGACAGTTAAAGTGGTGTCAAACTGCATTAATTCTGCAGTGTAGATGGAGCCTCAGGAAAGCCACAGCCATGAGTCTGAGCAGAGCAGGTGACAAGGTGACTTGAAGATTTCTCATTCATAGGGTCACATAACTCAGAGTTGACTAGAAGGCAGTAAATGTCAAAAACAGAGCTAAGTTTTAAAAACATTTGTCTTCCTTATCCAAAAGGGGGAAAAAACTGTGATAAGGTGGAGCTAAACATGCTTTTTTCTGAGAATTCTGATGCCATTTATACTCAGTGATCTGTCTACGTGAGGCTTTGAGCAGCAGCAAGAAAGGTTTAAAAGCCTCACCCTCTCCATCAGGGAATCCCAGTGACTTACTTGCCTGTCTGGACACCATTATGACTAATTTCCTGTACTGATCGTTCAAATTAACATTAATTTCAGCATTTTTAATGTTATGTCTATAAAGGGGGAAATATAGGTACAGTGCTTTTTAATATTGAATTAAAACCTCTGTCTTGAAGCACCCTGACAACAATATAATCAATACAGATCATTATAATTTTACGAGGTAGCTTCTTATGTCACTGATAACTTTGTTTCATTATGAAAACTGGGTGTGAGGATTACAGGAAGTAGGGAGTGAGATGAAAACTGAATTTTGAGATAGTATAGCTTGCTAAAATTGAGGAGTCAGTGTAGAGAAATTAGCTTGGCTGGTGTACTTCCCAAATTTATTTTTGAAGAGGTTTGGTCTGGCCACAATTCTTTATACTCTAATAACATCTAGATTAGATCACTGTAGCACACTGTACATACAGTATAGCTACCTAGAATCACAGAATCATAGAGTTGGAAGAGACCACAAGGGCCATCCAGTCCAACTCCATTCTGCCATGCAGGAGCTCCCAATCAAAGCATCCCCAAAAGATGGCCATCCAGCCTCTGTTTAAAGACCTATAACAAAGGAGACGCCTCCTTTTAAAAAGCCATTTGGAAAATACAAGTCAAATTGTTAATCAGACTCCATTCCAAAGTGCTGGCCTTGGCATACAAAACACTACCAGTAAATGGCCTGGGAGCTGGATTAATAAAGCACAACCTCTTCCCATAACATCCAAACAATGATACCTTTATTGGACCAACCAAAATGCACAATTACATGTTGCAAGTTTTCAAAGTCACACTGGCTTCTTCTTCATCTGGCAAACAGGAGAAAAGAATTGAAGATGTTAGTCATAGGCCTGCATTTTCTGTTTCTGGCCTTAGTTCAGATGGTAGGGAGTGCTATCTGCAGGCTGGCACTCCTCCTTTGGCCATGCAGTCACTGGGAGATTTTCAAAGTCAAGGAAATTTAATGTCCATTGGCAATTCAAAGAAGGTGTTTCCTTGGAATCCAGCATGTCTCCTCCCTTTGTGAAACCACAGGCTCCTGTGTAGGTAGAGAACACTGAATTTCTCAAGATGTCTTCATATTTTGCATCAGGAAATCTTTAGGTGGTCTAGAGGCAAAACATGCCAATCAGTCCTGATATTAGACCTCTCCCCCCCCAGGCATCCCTGCAGGCAAAGTCCAAGTTGGTGCTTCTTCCCATTCAGAAGCTGACTGCCATTTAAATACAGACCATGACATTAAATACAGGCCATCCCCACACCTGAAGACAATAGGACAGTTTAGGAGAAAAGGACATGCCACAACGCTCACAAAGCTCTGTTGTCCAACAGAGAGGAAATGTCAAGGGGCTCGGATGGTACAGCCAGGAAGATGCTATTATTGTTCCCCAGTATGTACCATTTGAAGTGGTTGCCTCTCTTTGCATTACAGGAAGGACAGCCTGTAACCCTCCCGGCTCATGTAGATATTCCTCACAGTCTCTTCTTTAGGTTAGGCGAAAATTAGGTAGATGACTACAACATATACAGCCAGAGGCTTCACTGTGCTGGTGCTGAATTTATAGAGCCCTTCTCTATACTTGCCATCTTATTTGCAATCCATTTGGTACCAAGCACAGCCTATGTCGTTCACTCTTCCTTTTTAAAAAAAAAAAATGTGTGGATCAGGTGATATATGACCCTTTTAATAGTCTGCCTACTGTTTTTCTCTGAGTTTCCATTTTTATTTGGTAGCCTCACTGTCCATTCTATCAACTCTTTTTATTCCACCTTATACAGTAGTTTTAGACTTATTAGCACTATCTCTTTTTAAATCTGTGATTTATTTGATTTATACACAGGGATTACAGTATGTATAAACTGTAGGGGTGTGTGTGTGTGTGTGTGTGTGTAAATCTGTAATATTTAAAAGGAGACTTTACATATTAAATATTTTAAATAAGTGTGTGTGCCTCTTAAACAAACTATCCTCGTAGTTTAAAAATATCTCTACTCCCCCTCCTCCATTTGAATACCATAGTGACTTCAGCATAAAATATAGGTTAGTCCTATATTATACAATAATACATTTACAGCAAAGGTATATAGAGATCTATTTATACTAATTTTTCAGGAAGATGTTTGAGGATCTATGATGGAAGACATAAACCTAGTCATACCATATTATAATTCCAAATAAGAGTTCTTCCTACAGCTTTTCATTCAATTGCATGTGGGCAGTTGACTGAATATAACATGCCAGAACCAGATTAAATAGGCCAGTTTGAATCAGTGAATCAACATTAGTATCTTGCCATATGCCAGGGGCTGCTGCATCATAGGTAACATTATACTGCCATGAATACATGTGATCTTTCTATTCTTGCCTAACACAATAACACAACTTTTTACTATGTAGTTTGGTAAGGAATTAGAGGTCTCTAGCTGATAATTCTAAATACCTTTTCAAACTACAATTTGCCAAATTCCATAGGATGTTGCCATGACAGGCAAATGGAATCATAGCACTAGGTCAGGGGTAGGCAAGCTTTTTGAGCCGGGGGCCGGATTGCTGTCCCTCAGACAACTGGGGGGCCGAAGCCAAAAATTAAATAATTAAATAATTTTTGTAAACATTAATTCAATAAATAAACCGGGACAAATGTAGGATAAAATTTTCAAATGGAGGACACTTTTTTAATAAAAAATGGAGGACACACAAAAAAATTTGCTGATTAAAAAAAATGTTAATATAAATGCATGTTTCGGAGGCTTCTATAGACAATTGCCCCCCTTGCCCGCCTCCTCCTGATAAGCCAAAGGCCCCACGCCCTCACGCGAGAGGCCAAAGGCTCTGGCGGCAATCAGTGGCAAGACCAGGCGGGGGCCGGTCCCAAGGCCTTGCCGGGCCGCAGGTTGCCTACCCCTGCACTAGGTGAAAGGACCCCAGTGCAGAGTAAGAAGCAGAAGTAATTTAATTATTAATTTATTATGCAAAGGATCACATAGAGTGCAGAGCTACATCTT
Organism: Sceloporus undulatus; assembly: GCF_019175285.1. NCBI lineage: Eukaryota > Metazoa > Chordata > Lepidosauria > Squamata > Phrynosomatidae > Sceloporus > Sceloporus undulatus. The sequence goes on along the minus strand of NC_056523.1, from coordinate 143,261,325 downwards.
TTTATTTGGAACCACTTGACTTCTGAATACACATGTATATGTACCGTAACTAGTTAGGGATGTGGATGAACACTCAGAAGTATCAGTGTGCTTATTCTGTTGATGCAAAGCTGGAATTAGGGTGCTTTTAGGTTCTTGTCATTAATGCAGTTGTCCTTCCTCATTTTGGAGGGGCCAAAATTTGAAATCCTCCTATCTTTGTTTTCCCACCACTTTGAGTTCTATTCCCTTATAAAAATGGTTTTTAAATATGTTGAAGAAATGATGGAATACCTGCACAGGTTCTCTCAATTATTTAGTGAGCAGACCCTCTTGTCTTGAAGAACCCATAGTCTGTTGTTGGGCTCTGAGCTGGGGTACTAGTTCGATATGGATGAAGAATATAGTAATTGTCTCATCAGTTCTAATCTCATGAGGATTAGATACCTACACAAAGAAGGTTACTTAAATAGCAGTTGAATACGATTAACTTGCAGCAAATCTCTTTTAATCAATTAAGTTGTGGCCTTTTGTTTATCAAATAGCTTGAGTCTTGTCTATTAATTTCTTATGCAAAGGATCACATACTTGCCAAAAGCAAAAGGACATTGTGTCCAAGCTGTTGCCCTCCGTCCACCCACAAAACCCATCAGTCAACTCAAAATTCAAGACCACACTATGTCATAAGTGCAAAGCAAATTTTCTGCCAAAAAAGAAGGGAAAAAAGAAAGAAAAAGAAAATGATACTCACAGAACATATATCTCAGGATGATTCATATACTTAAGCTACGGTAAGTTACTCTCTGAAAATTTGCATTTGTCTTTCATACTTCCAACAAGTAGCCAAAACTGGAAAGTGTGATGTTCCCTTTGTTTTCAGTGATACAATTCTGTTATGACTGTGGGATGTACTATGAGAAAATTAAATGTGAAATGTGCACTTTAATATTCCTTCCTTGTTTTGTATTTTTTAAACTGTAAAGTAAAAGTGTATGGCTCTGATACAGAAGAGGACTGGGAGTCATATGGCCCACCAGTCACATGTTAACCCAAAGTCTCCTTTTTTAAATGCAGAGTCTGGATTTCTCCCTGCCACTCCATCAGATTTTCAGCAAAAAGGAAACCAATTCTTCTTATTCTTATTATTATTATAGTTATTAATATCTCACCTTCCTCCCTGCATAGGGACTCAAAACGGCTAACACATTTAAAATAGTCCAAGTTAAAACAATATAAAACATTTAAAATACAAAGTTTAAAAAACAAACAATTTCAAAAGGTTAAAACAATTTCAGAAGGTTAAAGCATTGCATTATTAAAATTTAAAATGTTAAGAACTTTTAAAAAACTCTCATATAATATACAACATGCATGTCAATGTGAGAAGGCCTGGTGGCATAAAAATGTTTTTATCTACCTCTGAAAAGAAAGCAGAGATGGAGCCAGTCTGGCCTCTCTAGGGAGGGAGTTCCAGAGCCTGGGATCTGCCACCAAGAAGGTCCTCTCTCTTGTTCCCACCAAACGTGCCTGAGAGGGTGGCAGGACAGAGAGAAGGGCCTCTCTGGACGATCTCAGTGTTCTAGTGGGTTCTTAAAGGGAGATACGGTCATTCAAATAGCATGGACCCAAGCTGCCTTGCTAGGCCTTGCTGGGCTCAAGGAGGGCTCGGGGGGGGGGCCTCCACTGCTGGAGGAGCTGCGCGGGGCCTAGCCGGCTGGCTGGACCCCAACCAAAGAGACCGCTGCTGGGCCCCAACTGGGCCCCAAGGAAATAGAGGGAGGCCGCTGCAGCTTAGTCTCACAGGTAAGATCTCTACATCTTTATTCTACTTCCTGAGGTGTATTTTATGTTTGTTGTTGTGTGCCTTCTGTCTAGGAAGAATGTTTTCTGTAAATAAGTGTCGTGGCAATGAGACACAGAGACAGGAATGGGGGTGCAAAGCTTAGCTGGCCAGGTCTTGGCCAGCCCTTTTTATTCACATCAGGGTTACATCAGGTTTACATTATCTCATAGTACATCAGAAGGCAATTTGGGAAATCAGGGACCAATGTGTATTCAGGAAAATTCCAATTAGCAAAGGGAGCAGGATGTGTACACTGGCTCAGCCGAATCAACATGGGCTTATCCAATTATGGATAAAGCATTGTCAACCAGAAGGAGAGTCATAATCCCGTGGTTTGCCAGCGGGGTTATCACATCTCAGTCTCAGTAAACATTGCTATCCTGGGAGGGGTCACATCCCCGGGGCTTGCCAGGGAATGCTACAAATAAGGATTTATATTACTTTTAAAAAAAAAATTTTTTTTTTTGTTTTTAGCTGGTTGTGTCTTCCATTTTTCTTGAATGTCCCACATTTTATGTGAAATTTGTCCTACATTCATCTTACATTTTGTTCTACATTTTTTCTACATTTTGTCCTGGTTTCATGGTAGTAAATTATGGCAACCCTATTCCAGGCTCAGCTTAGAATCCAAAAGTACCTCCAAACTATAAACCTGAGTTTTTAGGGGGAATGTAACCCCATTTAACAGAGGCTGAATCCCTATTCCTGGATCTGTCTTTCAACTGACTAAGAGCACCTCTGTCATGTCTGGATAAAGCCCCAATTTGTTTGCTCTCATCTAGTCCATTACAGTTGCAGACACTGGTTTAGGACAGGAACAGCTTCCTTGGATTGGGGTGGAAAAGAGTGATAGAGTATCATCAGCATATTGGTGATACCTTACTCCAAAACTCCAGTAAACCTCCAGATGTTGTACATGTCCTTTTAAATCAGGTGCAATGCTTTCCTGCATCTTTTAACTATTTTTTAAAAGTGTCTCAGCCTGCTCAAAAACTGGAAGTAGACTTTTGGCTATTTCCAGTTTTGGTTTGTTAAATTTTTGTACTACAGCTCCCAGAATCCCCAGCATGCTGGTTGGCAGATTTTGGCAGTTTTTCATTTTAAAAAAAGTGTATTTTCCAGGTTTTGGGTAAGATTCATGAGCCATAAACCATGGAGAAGCCTCTTTGCCTACTCCTTTTCTCAAAGAGTTTCCAGGAAATTTCCTAACTGGGGAACACTCCCCATTATTTTTCTTAATTGGGAAGAAAAGGAGAGATTGCTGTTTGTATTTTTATTGCACCTCTTCATTGGAAAATCCACATATTCTTCGCCTGTCTCAATAAACATATAGGCGGGGTACAGACCGCCGCTTTGCAGCGGTCTGCCGCCGCCACCAGCTAGTCCGTGGGGGAGCTGGAGCCTCCACACGGCGCGGCTCCCCTGCGGACTGAAAAAGAAGCTCCAAAATGGAGCTTCTTTTCAAGTCGTGTTTGCGACGTAGCGAGGTGCCAGGGGCGCACTCGCTACGTCACAAGGGACGCGACGCAACGCGTACGGACGCTCAGCGTCCAATACGCAAAGATGGCGCCGGCCATGTAGAAGGGCCGGCGCCATCTTGTACAGACGGAGTCCGTACTAGGCCCAGGGGCGTCTATAAGGGACGCCCCCCTTTTAAAATAGGACGTCCTCCGGACGTCCCAAATGCTGGTGCAGAAAGCACCATAGTCCTGAATCTTTATTGTTAATTCCCATGAGAGTTGATCCATTTAATCAGTTGTTGAATGGTGAGTCTACAAATACGTAAATCCCACTGATTCAGTGAACCTACTCTAGTTGGCACTCCAATAGGATTTAGACCATACATTTATTAAAATAATTAAAAATAAATAATTAGAAGTGTGCTCCTTATTTATTCACCAAATACAAGATCTCCACCCTTTTGCATCTCCTTTTCACTCTTTTAATTCTTTTATTTATTAGCCAGTTTAGATGTGTGTAGTATTACAGGGGCAGCGGTTTCCTATCATACAGATATTTTGTATCAATTTCCCCCTTTATATTGTTATGTTGTTGTTGTTTTTATGGGGGGGATTCCATGCTTTGAAGAGACTGAGAGCCATGCTGTGCACATGAACTAGCCCTGTTCCCAGCGTATGTGCATACAATAAAAGAGGTACTATCTGATACCAGCTCCTGAGTCATGAGCAAGAGAAAAGGATCCCTCATTTTCACCAGTAGATTTTGAGATGTAGTATCAAAGGGAGAAGCCATAGAGCTGAATTATTACAAACTGGCCAGCAAAGCCCAGCATAGAATCCTAATGTCTGTCCCACCCATCAACAACACTTGAACACGCCTCTCAGTAAAGCATAGAGGACCTCTCCTCCATGGTCAACCTTCTATGGTGATGGTTGAGTATTGTCTTTGCCCCACTTCATTAGTCTTTTCAGCTAGTTTAAGGGCAAATCTGGGTTGCTAGGCTACTAACTCTAATTCTGTCCATCTGTTTAAACTACTGTTGCTGCTGTGTGCCTTCATGTCATTTTTTTTTTACTTATGACAGCCCTAAGGTGTATCTGTCTTGTAGTTTTCTTGGCAAGATTTATTCAGAGGAAGTTTGCCTGTGCCTTTGTCTGAGATTTAGTTGTATACTTCCAGTATAGATCCAGTATGGTCCAGTGACCTGAGTCTTGGACTAGGTCTCTGGGACACCATAGTTCAAATCTCTGCTCAGTCATGGAAACCCATTGAGTGATTTTGGGCAAGTCACACTCTCTCAGTCTTAGGGTGCATTTGCACAATGGAAATAATGCAGTTTGACATCACTTTAACTGTCATAGCTCCATCCTACGGAATCATGGGATCTGTAGTTTGTGAGGCACCAGCACTCTTTGGCAAAAAGGCTAAAGGCCTTGTTAAACTACAAATTCCAGGTTTCCAGAGAATGGACCTACAGAACTTAAAGTGGACTCAAACTGCATTATTTCTACAGTGTAGATGCCCTCTTAAAGAAAAGTAATGGCAAACCTCCTCTGAATAAATCCTGCCAAGAAAAATCAATTATAGGGTTGCCATAAGTCAGAGCTGACTCAAGAGAAAATGTAAAAGCTTGTATATCCACCAAGCTTGTCTTATGCTACCTTTAAAATAGGTGTGTTTTAAATTGTTTTACTTCTATTTATAGTTTAATTATAATTATTTTAATTATTTTAACTTTTATATATTTTGTATGTTTTTAGTGATGTGATCTTTTACATCAATCTGTTTTAACTTTTGTAAGCTACATGGAATCCAATGGCTAGAGAAAAGGTGAGATATACATTAATGTATAAATCAATAAATAATATACCAAAAAACACATAAAGGCACCGCCACCCATCACAGGAAATTTAATTTTGAAGTTCTTAATCCTGAGATATTTTCTGGGATCTCAGTAGGAAACAGAAAGGTGAATGGTATGAAAATTACATTATCAAAAGGCAGGCCCAACTCCATCGGGCCTAGCCTGAAGAAGAAGAAGAGCCCTCCCTCCATGCCGTCTGTCATCATCCGGCCTGGGAGGGAGTGAAAAGGCAGGTCCAGCTCCATCGGGCCTGGCCTAGATTATGAAGCAGAGCAGAGCCCTCCCTCCGGTCCATCTGCCTTGGTCCAGGCCTCAGAGGGAGAGAAGACATGCAGGACCTGATCCTCTTTCCCACCACCATTTCCTTTTCCTTTTGTGTCGTGTCTTTTTAGATTGTAAGCCTGAGGGCAGGGAACTGTCTTATTAAAAATTGTATGTACAGTGCTATGTGAATTTAGCTTAATAATAATAATAATAATAATAATAATAATAATAATAAGCATTATTATTATTATTATTATTGTTAGGAAAGTAAAAAAGGAAAGCAAAAGAGTGGTTTTGGTGGGGTGAATGAATAATGCAAGTAAGAATCATATAGGCCATGGTGATTCTATGTATGGTTGTGAAAAGTGGGCAGTGAAGAAAGCTCTCATAAAGAAAATCAGTTTGCAAAGGAATCTTGTAGCACTTTTGAGATTAACTGAACAAATGAAGTTGGTAGCATAAGGTTTCATAGACTTTTTCTACTCTTCCTCAGATGCATAGGCTGAAGCATTGCCAAGGAAGGACTTTTATAATCAGATTGTATGAACAGGTATAGAAATACTAAATGTGTAGGTATGATGATGAGGTAACAAGTTTGGTTTTAACTATGGTCTGGTCATTGAGGGATAAAGGCAGGAGAGCACATGTTTCCTAAGGCCAGGGTGGGTGGATCACCATATGAATGGTGCAGGGAGTTATGGAGTGTGGTGTGTGCAGGCTGGGGACTAGAAAGAAGACATAATAAATGAAGACATAGAATATATGTCTGGCCAAGAGTCTACTTATGAGGCTGGAGGGTGTTAGCCAGTGTTGTAACATGCACAGTGTGCCAGGAAGCCATTGTCTCTGTTCGAACCACTGTTGATGGATTGGAGTTTGTGTCTGTATTCCAATTCAGCTGTTTGTCTTTCCAATCTTCCCTTGTAGTTTTTGTTTTGTTTTGTTCAAGAACTGCTGTCCTGAGGTCAGAGATGAAATGCTCAGCAAGTCTGAAATGTTCTGCATCAGGTTTCTTTGTATTCCCGTTTGAAATATCTGATTTATGTCAGTTTATCCGCTGGGGCAGAGACTGGCCTATTTGGCCCATATAAAGTGCTGAAAAACATTGTTGACAGAGGATTGCATATATCACAGGGGATGAGCAAGTGAAAGTGCCTCTAATATTGTGGGTTATGTGCCTAGGTCCTGTGATGGCATTTCCTGAGTAGATGTGTGGGTAGAGTTGGCATCCAGGTTTGTGGCAAGGTCTTGTACCTGTCTCCCCATCTATGATCTGTGTCCTCCTGTAGGTAAGTAACTACTTGAGATTGGGAGGCTGGACAATAACTGCCCTCTCAAAGGCTCTGGGTGGCAGACTTTTACTTGCCTACAGACAGACTCCCAATCTCAAATAGTTACTGAAATGACTTGAACTCACACAACAAAAATCCTCACATAGACCTCCAGCATAGAATACTATATGGATTTAGTTTGTTTCCAAATTACTGTAACATAAGTAAACATGTTGTTGTTTTTTTGGTGTGGAGGGATAAGAAGGTACTTAGTAAGCATATAAGAAGATAAGATAAGGATCAGGCCAAAGGTCCATTGATCAGCATCCCATTTTCCATAATGACTGATCATCGGCCTGATCTCTGGGAAGATTTCTTGTAGCTACCATGAAGAGTAATAATTGACAGGTGTCCAATGTGGTGAGAGTAATTCTGGTGCCTAGATTATGGATGCAGGCCTATGTTACTGTCCATAAGTCTCCACTAAGCCATTAAATGCACTGTGTGTTTTGGGGCAAGACAGTCTTCAGTTGTAACCATGGGACTGTTGAAAGGATATAGTTGAGTAAATTTCTATATATCTAAGAACTTGGAGGAAGAATGAGATGTACAGTACAAGTAGACAGGCAGGCAGACATTAATGTACTATATCCAAACAATGGTACTATATGCAAAAATGCAGCATATGAACACAGTTTTACCAACTAGCTTTTACTGGACTCAGAAAGCTGAAAGAAAACCTCTAGCAAGCTCCTGTTTGAGCTGTAAATTAACTCTACGCAAAGGAATAACCAAATAAGAAACTTTTTCACTGTTTCTTTTTCTTTAGAAGCATACAATTTCTCATGGGCTTCAAAACATTAATGATGCAGTGTATCCAAAATAAACATATGTCTGACTGCTAGTAAATGAAAGCTATAAAACACTCTTTAAAACGGTGAGAATTGCATTGTTTTCTTCTGATTAAGGATTATAAAAAGTTAGTGATGTTTTGCTGGGAAAGTCTGCTGTGGAAGTATCTGTATACATAAGAGGTGTTTTGAAAGCACCTATTTTGTTACTGTAGCATGTGTAGGGTTACTATGGTTGCCTAGGTCATTGCACAACTGCCAATGTACATATTCTGGCAGAATGTACTCATTCATCAATGACTGTATCCATGTTTTCTTTTCTTCCTTTAAAATGCCACAATTGAATGGAGGCAGTAAGAGTGGCTGGACAAGATCTCCCCTTACTCTCCCACTGGATCTTATACTTACCCACTGGATTGCAATTTGTTTGATGGTTTTTAGTACCATATGCCCTCACTATTCATGGATTTTTTTTATCCATGGATTCAACCATTCACAGCTTGAAAATATTTTTAAAAATAAATAAATTCCAAAAAGCAAAACTTGATTTTACCATTTTATATAAATTACATCATTTCATTGAGCCATTGTATTTAATGGGCCTTGAGCATCTACAGATTTTGGTATCCATGGGTATCTTGAAACCAAATCCTAGTGGATACCAAGGGTCCACTTCATTAAGAGGTAATAGATTGCCCTTGGTGCATTGAATTGAACATTAGCCTTGCCATCTTTAGGGTTGAAAGCAAGCAGTCTCTTTTCTGGCTGATTACGGTTGTAAATCAAAATAAATTAGTTTATATAGATTGTTTCTCTGGGTTTCTCCAAGATTATTTGTAATTTTCAATACATTGCCTTTTGCTAATACTGTAAATCCATAAGTCCCCCATCTCACATTGCTTAGTGCACAACAGGTGGGAGAAAATATTCTTATTGGGAGTAGTCAAATTACATTCACTTTGCCTACATTTAGGACTAAATCCAATTAGTAATCCCAACTAGAATAGATCTTTGAATTGGGTGTTGATGGGAAGTTAAAACCTAGGTAAATTCCATTTATTCAATTGGACTACTTTATTTGGGGCTAGCAATTGAACATAGGTAGGCCTTAAACTGTAATTGCGTTACAGACTACATATTAGCATTTCATTGTCTTTTTAACTCTATCTTTTCATTCCACACCACATCACACCACACCACAACCTCTGTATATATTCACATGTTTGCAGACTTACTGGTTGAGGAGAGCACTTCACACATAGAATGAAATGCCCCTGGCTCCTTACAGTGAATGCCAGATTAAATATATTTGTAAGCCTCGTTCAAACGATTTTTAAAAGTCTAGGACTGCACATTATGATAACAGGAAATGGAGAACCCACAGCTGCTACAGGAAGTTGCAGGGGAAACCTCCATAGATAACAGTTTAGAGCATGCCCATGTTCACTATATTTGTAAAGAAAAATTAGCAATCAGCAAATAATTTTAAGATGTCATATAAAGCCCAGGTGTGTGAGGTGGGAGAGTAAGGCCTTAAATGTGAATGGGAGTAAGTCTGGGGCTGGGGGTAGAAATCATGTTGATCAACATGTGTGTCATAGGAAAATTAGCAGAATGACATGATGCACAATCAGGACCCCATGACAGTTGCAATACTGAGGGAAGGAACTGACTGTGTCTGTAATGGAAAGTATTGCATTTGTTCATCTTCCGGGAGAGCTGATGTTGGTGGGAAAATGAGATAGACTCTTTTGAGTAATATTACCCCAACTGCTGGTTAGCTTCTTTGTGATCAGCCTTTATACTTCTGGTAAAAAATATGTTGTTTTACTAAGGTTTCAAGTAAATTCAGTGATGAATGCTGTGGGCCACTTTCAGAGATAATAATTGTCTGTAAAGCAAGATAAAAATATCAATAAATTATAAAGGCAAATGTCTGTATGCATGAAAGAAAGCAGAAAGGGTATTTGGACATATGCCATGAAATCAGACCTAGAGAAGCTGAGTACATTTTTACCCAAGGGCAATCTAAAAGCATATATATACTGTAAAAGCTGAAGGAGTAGTGTATTTTTGGAGGGATAAAGGAGGCTTACAAAGGTAAAACATAGTCCTGTTATATTATATCCCCACACCATCACCCAGGGCCTACTCAAGACATTTTGCTGCCTGTGACAAATCAACAAAGTCAAACCCCATTCAAGTCAAAGCCAGACAAACTATTTTGCTACCTGAGTCAGAAAATCCCTCTCCCCCTCCCTGGTAATAAAATCACAAAAACGAATGAATTAAATAACTAAAAAATTGCTGCTCTTTCATGACATATGCAAAATCTGCTGCTTGAGGCAGTTTCTTTACTATGTCTAATGATCATGCTTCCCTATTACTCAGTGCTGAAACAGGTTCCTTTCAGGTTTGTGGTAGGGCATAGAGGCAGAAGGAAAGGTTAAGCAAATACAGGAGCTATATTCGTCTCTTAATAAAAGAAGATATTTCAGTTACAGTAAATAGCTTGTGGAGAGTGAGTGTGGTGTACTAGGTTTGTGTGTTGGACTAGGACACTGGGAGACCAGGGTTCAATTCTCCACTCAGCCATAAAACTAACTGGGTGACCTTCGGCAAGTCACTCTCTCTGAGCTTCAGAAGAAGGCATAGGCAAACTTTGAACAAATTCTGCCAAGAAACTCCCATGATAGGATGGCCTTAGGGTGGACATAAGTCAGAAATGACTTGAAGATAACAACAACCACAACAACCAACTTGTGAAGCAGCTACCTTCACAGTGTGAAAAATCAGATGTAAGTTTTCACTTCACCACTTTGTACCATCTGTGCTGTATCATAATTAAATGATGCCTATCAGAAAGTTATGCATAGTCAGTTTCAGTTTTAAATTTAAAAAATCCAAAAAGCAAATCTTGATGTTGCCCTTTTATGTAAAAGGCACCATTTTGCTAGACCCTCATATATGCAAGTGCTCTCTGTTTAGGCTTGCAGCCTGAGGGAGAGGAGCAGCTGAGATCATTCTCAGGACCACTGGTCAAACAAAACAAACAAACAAGCTTCATTTATATACCGCAAATTTGCCTCCCAGTCTGGGTACTAATTTTAGCGACCTTGGAAGGATGGCAACCTTATGGTTTTGAGTGAGTGGCTGCAGTTCAGGCATTTAGCCACTGCACAACCAGGGCTCCTCCATTCTTGTAAGTCAGGGGTAGGCAACCTTTTTGAGCCGGGGGCCGGGTTGCTGTCCCTCAGACAACTGGGGGGCTGGAGGCAAAAAATAAATAATTAAATATTTTTTTAAAATTTAAATAAATGTAGGACAAAATTTTCAAATGGAGGACACTTTTTTTTTTAATGGAGGACATGCGAAAATATTTGTTGATTTTTTAAAAAATGTTAATATACATGCATGTTTCTGAAGCTTCTATAGACAATTGCTCCCCCTTGCCCCCTTGCGCGAGAGGCCAAAGGCCCCGGCGGCAATCGGCAGCAGGACCAGGCTGGGGCCGGTCCCAAGGCCTCGCTGGGCCAGATTCGGCCCGCGGGCCGTAGGTTGCCTACCCCTGTTGTAAGTGCCCTCACTCTCTTTGCTGACAAATTCACACAGAGTACTTTTAGAAGACTTGTAAAAGCAGTAATATATTCTCAAAATAGTTTATAAAAGCCTCTTTAAAGAAGGGGCAAAAGTGACTGTCCCTTCTTCTATCATTTCCTGTCATAGGGCAGTTGTTTTATGGCCCCAGGTCTAGACAGCTGAGCAACAATAGCAGATTAATCTCACTGGTTTCTTCTTCATCTTCTGCTTCAGGGTCACTTGGTTCAAGACTGGTCCAACTCATGTTTCTGTCTGAGGTAGAACAGCAAATATCTTGTTCATAGTCATAGTGCATGGGGTTCCAGGCCAGGCATGTTATTTTGACCCTAAAGCATGAAATTTCACAATCACCTCTTCCTCTTTGTGCTGGTAGAAATATAAAATTAAATAAGTAACCATTTGCTTCCCTTACATGACACCCCAAATCTGCTGCCTGAAGCAGTTGCCTCTCTCTGCATAACCAATGATAGGGGTGTCCCTGAGTAGCTTCTAATGGCATTAAGTGTATCAGTTGTTTGGATAGCTGGAAAGGCCTCTTCTTAATAAAATATAGTAATAGAAGATGTTTTGTGACATGATAATTAATCATTAGTGAATTTACAGAAGGATGTGTGATTACCATAGTTGATGTCAGAGACTTGGTAGTCAATATTACTCACATCCTTCTGGTGTAATTCATGGGACTTTTCACAGATGTCACCCAAACTGATGTTTCTTCAGGAAAGGGGCCAATTTGTTCTTTGTTATATTTATGTTTTAAATAAGACTAGAAACAGTGCCAAAACTGCAAGAACAATTCCCATTTCCCCCACTTTAATGTCTAATTTCATGGTTTGGTATTGAATTCTGAAAGAGTTTATATCTTTTAAAAATGTGCAGAGGTAGTCCAGAGGCAGAGAAATATGGATGGAGACTGGGTGGGGGAAAAGTATGCCCCTCAAAAAGTCCCAAATCCCACTTTTGTGCTGTCTCAAATCCTCTCTGGAGACCTGCCCAAGGCCCCTAAAGCTGAATAAAATGTAAGTATCTTGGGCTAACTTTAGATGGATTGTTGTCCCCAAATGCCCATCCATATCTCCATAAATGCATACGTTTACCTCACCCTCCTCAGAACCACTCACATACTTAAAAATAAAGAGAAGAGGTGGAAAATGGTGTCTGGAAGTCCTGCAACATCACTTCCAGTATGCCTAGATGCATCATGGGGCCCATGGGAGGGTGCAGGGAATGCGGATTGGCTTCTCCTTCTCCACAGAGAAACTAAAAAGACCAATGCAATTCTAGGCTGCATCAATAGAAGTATAGTGTCTAGATTGAGGGAAGTAATAGTGCCACTGTATTCTGCTTTGGACAGGCCTCACCTGGAATACTGTCTCCAGTTCTGGGCACCACAATTCAAAAAGGATGTTGAGAAGCTGGAGAGTGTCCAGAGAAAGTGGCCAAAATGGTTAAAGGTCTGGAAACCATGCCCCATGAGGAGTGACTGAGGGAGCTGGGTATCTTTAGCCTGATGAAAAGAAGTTTAAGAAGTGATATGATAGCCATGTTTAAATATCTGAAAGGATCTCATATTGAGGATGGAGCCACCTTGTTCTCTGGCATTGTGGAGACTAAGACCTGGAGTGATGGATTCAAACTACAGGAAAAGATATTTAATCTCAACATTAAGAAGAACTCCTGACAGTCAGAGCTGTTTGACAGTGGAACATGTTGCCTCAGAGTGTAGTGAAGTCTTCTTCTTTGGAGGTTTTTAAACAGAAGCTGGATGGCCATCTGTTGGAGTGATTGATTGTGAGTTCCTGCATGGCAAAGGGTCAGATTTGATGGCCCTTGAGGTCTTTTCCAACTCTATTATTCTGATTCCATGGCTTTTGGCAATCCTGTGGCTGAGAAACTTCCAAGTGACTCTGTTATTAAGACCCTGGTCAGGTCTTGCAGGATCAAGGCTGTGGCCTTCTTGACTGAGTTAGTCTGCTTGCGTTAAATGTGATGTTTTGCTTAAGGTTCAAGATTTAAAGGTTATGTGTTTAATTCAGGTCTAAAAGTAGAAGGGTTCCCAGAAACCAGAAGCTCCCGGGGCAATGCTAAATAGTTATCTTGCCCAAGAGAAGTGTTAGCAAAGGCCTGAGGGGAGAGAAAGGCATCCAAGACTGCTGTGCATGAGTGTTGTTAAAAGATGAGCAGTGGCAACAGATGAAAGACAGTGTGAGCATCCAAAATAGCTTACAGTGACACAAAAGGGCAAAGGGACAGAGTGCTAGCACTCAGCGAAAGAAGCATCCTTAATGCTGGGACTTTGGGGGGGGGGGGCAAGAGAGTGAACTTTGGCTCTCCAGATGTGGACAAACATTACTTTCATTACACTTTGCCACTTTCCAGGACTAACGGAAACTGGGAACATTTGGCAGGTCAGGGGTTTCCCATCACTCCTATAGAAGGATTGGCAGAGCTCTGGTCTATTCCAAGGGGAAGGATGGAACTAGGCCTGATGTCAGAGTGGGCTTTAATCTGAATTTTATAAGCGCTATCCAAGGTGCTGAATGCTTTTCTCAAATTGTTTTGATCTAACTTGGAAAGAGCCTTCATTCTCTCCATCCCCAATCCTGACAGTTTTGACCCAGTCCTTTGGTCTTGCATGGCTTCCCTGGTTCTGATCTAGTTCCCAGGTCTCTCCCTGGTCTAGTTGGTCCAGGGTGACTAGGTGTCCTCACTGCAGAGGAGGACAAGGCACTGCAAAATGTAGGGCATTCCCAAACAAAAGCTAAAAACACTCATAGAAAGATAAACTCATGCTTCTTGGTCCTGCTCAAAATAGAAGACATAATGGAGTTCCTCTTGGACAGAAGATGGAAATGGAGGACATGTCCTGGAAAAGAAGGATGGCTGGTCCCCTTGTTGGTCTGATCCACCTCCTTAGGTTCCCAGCATCTCAGCCCAGCCCAGCCCAGGACTCCCTGGGAATTGCATCTGCCCATCAGCTCTTGCCACCCAAGCTGGATTCCCTCCTTTAAAATATGAGTATGTGTGTGGCATGAAAGTTAGAATCCTACAAGCCATTGTATTCCCTCTTTCCATGTATGGATGTGAGAGCTGGACAGTTAAGGAGGAGGACAGGAAGAAAACCCATTCCTGTGAGCTGTGGTGCTGGAGAGGAGTGCTGAGGATCCCATGGAGAGCAGCCAAAAGGATAGACAAATGGGTCCTAGAGCCGATCAAGCCGGAAACCTCCCTGGAAGCCAAGATGACTAGGCTGAGGAGGCTGTGTGTGTGTGTGTGTGTGTGTGTGTGTCTGTGTCTGTGTCTGTGTGTGGGAGGGGGTTGAGTGTTGGACTCTGGAGACTGGAGGACTGTTTTAAATGGTAGTGTTTAACAAAAATGTTTTTACCTGTGAGCCGCCTTCTGGGAGAAAGGCAGCATACAAATGAAACAATAATAATGATGATAATGTTTATTCATACCCCGCCTCTCCAATAAGGTTGAGGCGGCTTACAACAGTATTGAAAAGCATTAAAAGACTAGAAAACACGATACCCCACAACTCCCCCCCCCCATCATCCCCAATAAACCAGACAATAGAGCACAACAACAGAAAGAGATAGCCAGGGTTGGGAGCCCCCTTCCCTCGGCCATGGAAGCCCCCCGGGCGGCCTTGGCCAGTAAGTCACACTCTCTCAGCCTCAGAGCAGGGCCAGGCAAACACGCTCTGAAGAAACCTGGCCATGAAAACCCATGATGGGGCCTGGGTCAGTCGGGGAGGCTGGGCCACAAGGGCGCCCATTGCCCAGTAGGAGCCCCCGCCCGGTGGGAGGCGCTAGGTAGGAAGCCCGCCTGGCCCTCTCCCTCCCTGGCTCTGCTGCTGGCTGCCCTGGTCTTCTTCTGCCTCCTCTGCTCCGGACGGACGGACCGAAGGGCTGCCAGTGCCGCTGGGGAGCCACAGGGGCCTCGGGGCCGCCGGAGGAGGAGGAGGAGGAGGATCCCCCCTGCCTGCCTGTCTGCTTGGCTGCTGCCTGCCAGGTGAGGGAGGGAGGGAGGGAGGGAGTGCGTGGGCAGGCAGGGGGTGCTCGGGAGGGGCCCTCTGCCCGAGGTGGTGCCCGGGAAGGGGCTCCCGTCGGAGCTCCGCTCAGGAGCAGGGCCCAGATGGCGGTCTCTTTCCAGGGGGCCTCCGGCTCTCCTTGGGCTCGCCCTCCATCTCCAGGGCCTCCTTCGGGAGCCTCGAGGTTTCTGGCAGGGCTTGGAGCTCCTCTTTGGCCGGTCCTCCCTTTTCCTCCCATGGCCTCCATCCTGGACTCCAGATGCAGGTCCCTTTCTCACAAGAGGGCTTGGAGCTCCTGGCCTCCATTCTCCCAGCCTATGGCCCTCTCCCCCTTTGCCCCCCTCGGGTCACGCTCTCTCAGCCTCGCCCTCCTGCCAGGGCTGGAGGGGCCCCTGGGGCTGGCTGCCTTTGGGCCTCCGGAGCCCCGGCTTCCCCTCAGTCTTGATCCGGAGACTCTCCTCCCTCAAAGAGCAGCTTCGGAAAAGGAGCTGCCAGCCTCGGCTTCATTCCTCCCCCTCCCCCGCGTCCTCCTTTTCCCGAGGCTTTCCTCCTCCTCTTTTCCCCCGGAGATGTCCTCCATCTCAGCCTTCTCTGTTTTGCCTTTGGAGCCTGACTAAGAAGCATGGATTGATAGTTAGATTTTAGTGTTTGCAGGTTTTCTTTGGGCATGCCCTCCATTTTTCTTGGGCGTCCTCCATTTCTACGGTGGGGATGAAAGACAAAACAGCCACCCAACTGTTCCCTGGAGAGACATAGGCCGGCCTTTGCCCCCCCCCTCCGCCCCAGCCTCCCTGCTCCCTTTCGCCCTCCCGAGCCAGTCTGCCAGTCTCCCGGGGGCTCCTGCGAGAGCAGCTGGCCCTGGGCCCCCTCCCTGCCTGCCTTCCCGGGGAGGCCTGTGTCAACCCCCCGAGGCAGCTGTGGGCATCAGGGCCAGGCAGAGCTAGTCAGAACCGGACCTCCGTCCATGTTCACTTTTAGGCATCCTTGACCAACGAGGCTGCATCCACACCGCAGAAATAACCTGGTCTGGCACCACTTTGAGTGCCAGGGCTCCATGCTCTGGGATTCTGGGGATTGTAGTTTGTTGTGGCACCAATCCCCAGAATCCCAGAGCATGGAGCCATGGCACTCAAAGTGGTGTCAAACCGGATTGTTTCTACAGTGTGGATGTGACTGGCAAAGAGGAGTTTGGGCTAAACAAAACTCTGTCTAGTTCCCAGTATCTCTTTCCCATTTCCTCCACGGATTTGAATGCCAGCTCTCCGCTTTGTCTGCCTGGGCATCCTGAGGCTGAAAAGGCTCCTTCTGTCCCTTTAAACATGAAAACAAGGCCTTAGCGAGCGAGGCTCAGGGGCAGGGGCTTGGCAGACATGGCCTGGGTCTTCCTCACACCAATCCCTGCTTTCGGGGCTTCAGGGGATCAAGAGACTGGCTCTCTAAGGAGATCGAGGGATCATCCAGCTCTCCCCTCCCCTCCAGTTTCACTGGGATATAAATTCTGGGGCGGCATTCCCCAGGGATGGAAGGAAAGAGGCTGGGACTCAGGCAGTCTTTCTTGGGGGTCTTGGCTGTAGAAGGGTCCAATGGGACATGGCTATTGGGTGTGTGTGTCCTTCAAGTCGTCTGTCTTTATGGCAACCCCATGCATTTCCTAGGGTTTTCTTAGGCAAAGAATCCTCAGAGGTGGCTTTGCCAGTCCCTTCCTTTGAAATATAGAGTGCTATGTGTCTCTCATCCAAGTACTAACTAGGCCTGACCCTGCTCAGTCCTTAGCCACACCATATGACTAATATTGAATGTTCAAAGGCAAAGTATTGGAGTCTGCTTGCCATTACCTGGAAGTCACGTCCAGGAGGTACAATCCAACCCCTAAACTCCAGATTGAGGTGAGTGGGTTGCACTTACTCAGTGAGAAGGAGAAAGCTCAGAGACAGTCACCTTTACTATTACTTCTAGGGTGAACTATTGGCAGTTGAAAAGGTCCTCTGCCTCAGATTTCTTTTTGTGGTGTCTACTCTCCACCACTTCCACTCATCATTGGTGCCTTGATCCAAAGTTATTAACTCAGGTTGTTGTTGTCGTTGCTTCACATACAATTGCAGCTATGGTCAGCTCTCAGAATTTGTCTTTTCTCTCTCGATCTGCTTCTGTACATAGTTTGGGCCCGGTTGCCCCCTCCAGCCAATGCTTAGATGCTGGTTGCTGACCTCATTTAATCCAATGTTTTTTGACACATCTAGGACATTTGCTTGGATCTGAAATACTGTTGTGGGCATAGGCTTTGTAAACAAATGAGCATAATTAATACTTTGGATTTCCTCCTTATTTAGCTGCTTCCCTGTTTTGGTATGTTAAAAAGAATGTCCCAAAATACTAATTTTAAAAAGCTTGTATTTGGGTCTGGTTATTTGTCTGTTGTTACTCTTTGGCTGTTTCCCCCATCTTGTCTGGAATTGTGAGATCTATGCCTCTCTGACATTTTAACTGTATATTAAAGCTAACAGTCAGTCTGAAGCTACATCCTCCTGTGTATGATTACTTAGAGACCCCACACACTTCTTCTTTCCAAACATGATTGGCCCATGTATTAAGGAGAGGTCAGCTCAAATTGGTGGGGTAAGCTCCCCATATGCACTTGGATCTTGAACTACCAGTATTTCCAAATGTGTGTGTATCAATTATTTGGGGGGCTGAAAAGGAGCACTATGAAGATCTGAGGTAAAGCATAGTTTAGAGGCATGGATTAACACAAATTATGATGTTACAAAATGTATACAGATATTAAACATCAGCAATTTCTTATGATTGCCCATTATCTATAATAAGAGCAAAGAGCAATAGCAATGACAGAGAATCAAAACTAAAACTAGACCACCATGTAATGTTACAGATTAATATGGAAGCAGGCTACTGCTTTGCTTTCATTTTGATTGCATCTGGAAGAGTCTAATGCCTGTTACTTGCTGAGTTTTGGATTCTAATGTAGCTCCTTGACATAGACATACCCTCCGTCTGAAGGGTAAATTCTCAGAATATATATCAGCATAGCGTATGACAGCCTAAAGTGCAGCTCTAGACAGAGCACTGACAGTTAAATGACACCCTCACTCAACAGATCTCCTCTCAGGGTATTCGGTTCTCCCCATGACTTGGTTTCTTCTGAGCATGCAAACATTTGTGCACGTGAGCAATTTGAGCCTCATAGGCTGCACGATGTGCCAGTAAATTCAGAGTGATCATCATGTCGGCCCTTACTCATCAGCGTGAATGTGTGTAGGACCAGAGCAGTGGTCTGAAACTATTACATTGCCTTCTTATTATCTAATTACAGCTCCAGGGATTCCATTGTTAATCTCCAGAGTAAAAAAAAAAGAAGCATAAGATTTTAATATCATTAACTCTATAGCCATGATGATGTAGTAGCAGACTCTATTTTACTTTTCAGATCCAACAAAGCACAACAGGCTAAATAAGGAATGGCTTTTTAGCTAATCTGATGCATCTGCACACTCACTGCTAGCAGTCATTGACGGGAACTCTTGTAAATGTGCAGTAAATTGTGTGTGCGCGCGCGTTTGTGCAGGCAATTGTTAATGAAACTAGAGAAGAGGATTCAGAGAGTATTTCAGATATAGGGTGGATTTGAAGTTCTTGTCTTGGCTGATGGGCAGAATCACAAGGTTTCTGGTATAAAACACCCGTTCAGAAATAGTAGAGGATTGATCTTGCTGCTGCTGTTTTAACTGCGTATGTGTGTGTGTTGTTCTGGTTAGTTCTCTCCCACTTTTCTTTCAGCTCAGGGCATGTATCCCTGCACATGTTCTTGAACTACAGCTTCCATCAGCTCGAGTCAGTATAATGAAGGATAATGGGAGCTGTCTTATGGAAACAGAAATGTTCATTAAAAAGGGCTGCTGGATGAAGTTTTAAATTACTAGAAAAATATGGAGGTCAGATTAGTACATGGATGGGAGATTGCCAATTAATACTGGGTGCTGTAGACTGTATTTCAGAGGAAGGAACAGGCAAAACCACCTGTGAGGATTCCTTCCCTAAGAAAACCCTATGAAATTCATGGGATCGCCATAAATTGACAGATGACTTGAAGGCAGAGAGAGAGAGAGGGGGGCTTTTAATTTCACACTTGCATCCTTTTATTTAAAGGCTGAAGAAGTATCATAGTAGTAGTATTAGTAGTAATAATAATAATATTTATTTACTTATACCCCACTCTTCAGCCAAGGCTATCAGTAGTGGAGGTGATATCCAGAAATGGATTGGTTTTCCAGCTATCAATCCTTTTTCCCCCTTACCTGCTAGGTTACTTAGAGTGCATCTATACTGCAGGATTAATGGAGTTTGACATCACTTTAAATTCAATGCTATAGAATTCTGGGAGTTGTAGTTTTGTGAGATATTTAGTCTTCTCTGTCAGAGAGCTCTGATGCCATAGCAAACTACAAATCCCAGGATTGCATAGGATGGAGCGATAACAGTTAAAGCAATGTCAAACTGCATTAATTTTGCAGTGTGGCAGCAACTGGCAAGTCTTCAGTTGAAGGGATTTCCAGAGTGTGAGGAGAACAGCTGCTGATAATACTTCTCTGACTTTGTGATAAAGGTTTAAACCTTGGCTCTGATCTACCTACATACCTCCTATGATCTAAATTCCCAAGTGTTGTATTTTCTGGGGGAGGGGAGGTTCTTCTAAGAACAACAACAACAAGTGATCTTTCTGAGGTGAGGTTTCCAAATTCTGGGCACTGTTACTGAGCAGGCACCTCTATGCAGTAACCACCCCATCGCACTGCAGAGGATGTGGGAACCAGATGACTTTCCAGTCCTTTCTTAGCATCTGTCTTTCTGTCTTCCACTGTAAAGGAGTTATTAAATCACAAATACATATACTACCTTTTCCAAGCTTTGTACAAATAAAATCTGCATTAGCACTTTAAAAAACCCATCCACTGTGCAGTAAAGCTAGGGAGTATATTCTGGATGCTAATAAAGAGGAGATGGAAAAGATTTGCATAAGTTGAAGAAAAGTGCAATGAGACAGGTCCATAGCAGAGAAGATGATGGGAAACTGCATGCCTGTTTCATAAGGACAAGAGAGATGCTGAAAGAAGACAAAAATGACCAAAGGTGATTGTGCAGCCTTAGGGAGCATTAATGTACCTGAAGTTAAACAGCAAACATCACTAGTAGCAGAGGCAAAGATTTGCACAAGGAGGCATAATGACAGAGGAAGGCTAAGCCCTGTCCTGGGCACAGCTGTCTGTAAGAAGCTAGTATTATGTCTCTGTGGGAGAGGAATCAAATGTCTATGACCCTGTCTGCATGAGCCAAATAAAATGGCCTCCCCTGTCCGTCCTCAGCAGGGGAGACCAGCTGATGCAGGGCAAAATCCCTGAGTCTGGCATGAAGGGTCCAGACAACATCCAAGTCATCCAGTGCCAAACCTGGGTCCCCAGTTGCTCCAGTCTTCATGGCAGCTCTTTCCATTCTGAAAACGGGCAGCTGTTCGCATGGGTGTCCCACTCTGCCACCCGCTGCATCCGCCACCACTGTGGGTCTCTCACTCTGAAGTCAGAATGAAATGCTCAGCCATGTGATCAAGACTGGGCACCTAAGCTCAGGAATGAGTGGCTCACCTCCACTGCCACAGTCACCAGAGCAAGTTGCCCTTGTGAAGAGCCACCTGGCATTAGAATGGAGAGCTACGGTAACAGTGACGGGGGGGGGGGGGGGGGAGAGAACAAAGCTACTCTGGGCTGCTCCTGGAGTCTCCTGACCAGTGCAGACAGTGCCTTTATTCTTAATAGACTTCAGAACTATATTAGTGCAGTTCTGAAAAGTTGTAGTGGAAGGATGGCTTTGCTTATCAGCACGGGTAGTACATGAACGAGCAAATAATGTGCCTAAGTGAATGTCAGACAGAGTTTAGAATCACGCTAGAGGGGAGAGTCCAGAGTCATACAATGGACTTGAAGTGGTCAGACGTCAACTTTAAATACCATCTCAGCATGGGGCAAACCATATATTCTAGCACATATCACAGGCTTATTGTGTAAATATAAATTGTTACCATGTGCTTGTGCAATTATCTGAGTCTAATTCTAAGGAAACCAGAACACTCAGTAGTATAACCACGCCCTTTGGGGCTTCATTGTACTGAGAATCATACTGTTGAAGGCTTGCAAGAGGCTTTGATAATATATTATCAGTACAACCCTTTTATAGGAAAGTAAGACTCTGCCCAAATTAAGGCATAACAATCTCAATTCACTAAATGATGCTGTACAAAACTGAGAATATACCTTCTGTTCCTGTACTCCCTCCTCAAGCTTCCTTTTCCTCCTTCCTCTTTCTACAATCAGTTTCTAGGAAAATACTGTAGTTGACTATAGTTTCCCATGATTCTTGAAATAGTGATCTATGTGCTGCTTTTGGACTAGAAAATCTTTTCATGGGGTCTCATTAGGACTGACAAAATTTTTATGCAAAGTATGAACAACTGTGGAGAAAGTGGCAACCTTTCCTGGTTCCTTGCTACAAATGTATTGCTTCTGAATTATGATGGTTAACTGTTGTGATAGTTTACTTTCCTGTTTAAATCTTCCAAATTCAAAGCATTATGGAACTCTAAACTAAAAACAAACAAACAAACATTCTCTTTAATCTGAAGATTTTTCAGCATATTTATCAGTTATATTAAGTGCCCTTTTGAATCCTATTTGGAAATTTGTCAATCCAATTAAAGGAACAGAGGAACAGAGCTGCACCATATGCAGTGGTATTTTTTGGCCTCTTTTTAATAGAGGCTCATGCTATAAGCCTGGACACTTGGGGCTATTTCACACTATACAAAGATAGCACTATGATTCCACTTTAACTGGCATGGCTTCTTCCTATGGAATTCTGGGATTGGAAGTTTAGGAAGGAGTCTTTTAGAATTCCCAGTCAAAGATTTCCTCTGGAACCTCTGGCCTGGCAATCCCAGGATTGAACTGGAGACAGTCATGACCATTAAAGTGCAGTTACAGTGCTATCCTTGTGCAGTGTGAAAGGACCCAAAGGGTCTATATGTGGGGCATACGTTCTATACGTAATGCCAGGGAGCAGAGTTATGGGGTGCAGCCCACTCATCTCTCTTGTGTTATTATACTCTGACCTATACGCCCAAAAAGGGCTGGAGCAATGGATGCCAGCGCCAGGAAAAGAGATTCCACCTCAACATTAGGAGGAACTTCCTGACAGTAAGGGCTGTTCGACAGTGGAACACACTCCCTCGGAGTGTAGTGGAGTCTCCTTCCTTGGAGGTCTTTAAGCAGAGGCTGGATGACCATCTGTCGGGGATGATTTGATTTGGATTTCCTGCATGGCAGAGGGTTGGACTAGATGGCCCTTGTGGTCTCTTCCAACTCTATGATTCTATTATCTTTTAGGAGTAGTTCAGTTGTGTATTCCTGTATGGTGTTGGACTTTGTAGTCCTGCCAACTTAAAGATTTTCTGATTCTATGAACACATGTACCTAGTTACAAACTTGATTGTGATGTATTTGACTTTTTTAATTTGCTTAATCCATCAGAAAATAAGGTGGTAAAATCTTAATTTGCAAAGAAATATCAGGTGATATAAGTCGGTTGGCTTCTTGCTGGCCTTATGAATTAGTGTAATTTAAAAATCCAAAAATTGGGAAGTATAATTGATTTCAAATCTACATTAAATATATAGAATTCTGTAAGAAAGCCATCTGGATCAGGCAATTTGTTCATTTCCAAGCTACACCTTTTTCTCAAACTGTCCTAATTAAATCTCTGAGATTTCCTTTGTGGAAGGCAAGAAAAATATCTCATCTAGTTGAAATGTTTAAAGTGTAGGGTGGGACACTCAAGACAGTCCAATATTAAATTCAAAATTAAACTTAGAAGGGATCCCAAATGTCACAAAAATTCATGAACATTGTAGTCGAAGAATAGAGGTTACATCCTGGCTAAGTGATTTCAGGAACGGTACTCCTAAGAAATAATGCTTCTTAATTCTGGAAAAGAATTAGCCTCTTTACTCTCATCCACAGTTTCCCCTCCTTCTCTTTCATTCAACATCAGTGGTGGGAATCATGTCGCTCTTTATGCAATCTGAAGGCGAACCTATGTAACGAATTGAACTATTTACAGATGAGTCCTTTTAGCTTTTATTGTGTCCTGTCCTCCCTACTTTTCTCAAATGGCCTCCACTCCTGCGGTGCCCAGTCCTCCTCCTTTGCCACAAGGTCACCCTGGCTTTGGCACATCCCCTTTGGCCAAGCAATGTTAAGAGGTGATATGATAGCCCTGTTTAAATATTTGAAGGGATGCCATAGAGGAGGGAGCAAGCTTGTTTTCTGCTGCTCCAGAGAACAGGACCTGGAATAATGGATACAAGCTACAGGAAAAGAGATTCCACCTCAACATTAGGAGGAATATCCTGACAGTAAGGGCTGTTCAACAGTGGAACACACTCCCTCGGAGTGTAGTGGAGTCTCCTTCCCTGGAGGTCTTTAAACAGAGGCTGGATGGCCATCTGTCAGGGATGCTTTGATGGAGAGTTCCTGCATGGCAGGGGGTTGGACTAGATGGCCCTTGTGATCTCTTCCAACGATTCTATGATTCTAAGGCAGGCGTAGTATTATCTTGCAATGAGGCCGAGGAGGGGTTTGCTGTTGCCATCCTTTGAGGCTGAGAGAGTGTGGTTTGTGTGGGTTTCCATGGCTGAGCCAGGATTCGAACCCTGGGTTGCAGCATATTAGACAAAGACCTTGACCACGAAGGAGGCTGGCTCTAGCAGTAGCAACCATAACCAAGGGTGCACTCTTACAAAATAAATAGCCTCCGTTTCCTGATGGTATGCTGCCAGGCCAGGAAGAGGAAAAGAGGTTTGGTGTGTGCGCGTGTTTCCCCCCTTTCCCTTGTTCCCCCGGCTGCTTTGCATGCTCCCCCTCTTCTTCTTCTTGCTCCCCTCCTTGGGGAGGGAGGGAGGGGGGGAGGGAGGGCAGAGAGAGCTGACTTCCTTTTCTGGAGGCAGGAGGCCTGGGCCTGGGTCAGGTGGTGTCTTCTGGGTTCCATTGTCTGGGGAGAGAAGATGGGGATGATGCCCAGCCTTGAGGAGTGAGTCAAGCTTCCCTCGGATGCCTCGTCCCTCCTTCCTTGTTCCTGGCTCAGTTTCTAAGGCAACACACTTCTGGAGGCTGCCTTTGGCAGAGGTAAGGCTGCTCCATGCGCTTCTCTGGGAAGAGGACATCTTTGGAGGTGGCAATTGGGGAGGCCAGGGCATCTTTCTTTCTTTTTGCAGGTGGCCGAGGCGTTCATTGCAACCACCAAGTTTGGGCCAACTCTGGGGAAGGCGCCAAACTAGAACCAGTGTGTGTGTGTGTGGGGGGGGGGTTGTGTGTGTGTGTGTGTGAGAGAGAGAGAGAGAGAGAGAGGATGCTACTGATGCTTTCTGCTTTTTAACTCTGAGGTGTATGACTATGAGGTTGGTGTGAGTCAGTGCTTTAAAAGGTGATGTTTTGGCCACCTTTTCCCGGGAAGAAGCGAAGGAAAATGGAGGAAGTTGCTTTAAGTGATGGCTTGATTTCATTTGCATGCGCCGCCTTTCTCCCAGGAAGGGCCCAAGGCGGCTCACAATTTTTTAAAACTTGCAATAAGAACTGAAAACAGTTGAAAATCATCTCTTGGAAAGACTAGATGGGGGAAAGAACTCTGCCTTCAAGTCTTTCCCATCACCACCATTTTCAGGAGTGTTTCAAAGTCTGCTCTTCATCCAGGCTCTGGGGGGGGGGGTCCTTGGTGTTTTCTAGTCACGGTGGTTGTTGTTGTTGTTGTTGTTGTGTGCCTTCAAGTCGCTTCCGACTTAGGGAGTCCTTAAAGCTGTTCTATCAACAACAGGAGAAATTTATCCTTCTCGGGATGCATCACCCTGGAGACATAACCCGGTTTGGTACCACAACAAACTCCCAGAGTTCCATAGCCTTGAGCCAGACAGAGAGTTACAGCGGAACCCAACCGGGTCATGTCTCCAGTGCGGATGCCGCTGAGCCTCCAAGTCCCCCATTCACCGCCTGAGGCTCCGCGGTTCGAAAGAACCCGGCGCCGGGCGGCAGTTTGGGTCCCGTTTCTCGCCGGGTTCCATGGAACGGCGTCCCTTTGGGCGAAGCGCGGGCCGGGCCAAGGCGCCCTCCTTTCCCCGGACCGTCCTCCAAAGCCGGCCTCTCCCCGGGAGGATCCCCCAAGCCCTGGGCGCCGCCAAGAAGCGTGAGTGGTTGATGCCTGTGCCTTTGGAGCTGCCCAGGCTCGAGCAGGGCCTTCGTCGACATCGGGAGGAGGGCTGTGGGTTTGGGCCTGCCCTCCATTTAGTCTGGGGCGTCCTCCATTCCGAGGTGCCTTGCTTGGGGCCCTGCTGGTTCTGGGTGGGAAGGAAAGGGAGGGAGGGAGGCCAGGCTGAGCAGGCGTCCTCCCTTCCCAGCCTTCTGCCCGGGAGCGGGGGGGGGGTCCAGAAGGCCCTCCACCTTGAGCACCCCCAAGAAGCCCCCCTTTACGTTGGGAGGGTCGTGCTTTCTTCAGACCCAGAGAAGGGAGGGATTCCCTGGGTTTCTGTCCCTGGCGGAGGAATGGAAGGAGAGGACGGCTTCTTTCTCTCCCTTCAGCCGTTGGGCGAGAAGGGGCCAGAGGAGGGCCTGAGGAGGCCAGCTCCCGGAGGCCCTAGCTTGCCTTGGGACCCCCAGGGCCCCGAGTCCTGGACTGGGGCTCGTCTGGAGTCCCCCTCTCGGCCTCCGAGGAGGAGGAGGAGGAGGGGGGCAAGGGCCAAGCCCTTCCGGACAAGCCCAGCCGGGAGGCACTCAGCCCCTGGGCCAGCCCCAGCCTCGGAGACTGACCGCAAGGCTCCTTCCTCAGGTGCATTTGCTGGCATGGAAGCCCAGGAAAGCTCTCTCCTTCAGCTCTCTCTCTGCATACTGATCCCAGAGACTACTAACACGGCGATGCCTTGGAGTTCTACCAGCCTGAACGAAGAGCAGACTTTCCAACGCTCCTCAGAAATGAAGGCGGCGGGGATGGTGTTGGAAAGGGTTTTAAACCCCCAAATCTGCCCAAACTCTTGCCCGCGGCCCCCTCCAAAGCTAAAGAGGGCAACGCCACTTCCCAGAATGCCCCATAGCCTTGAGCCATGGATGATGATTCCCCCAGTGAGGATGCTGCCCCAGAGAGCTTTCCAGGTGAGGCCACGTGTCTTCCTTTCCCCTTCCTCCCTGCCTGTCCGCCGGGTGCCCTTCCCAGCAGCAGGAGGAGGAGGAGGGCTGGGGCCTGGGCGGGGAAAGCCCTCCTCCTCCTCTGGTCACGTCCTCCACGTCTGCCTGCGAGAGGCGTCCCCGCGTGCTCCGGCTTCTGGGGCTGGCGCTTGCCCAGGGAGGAAGTGAGGAAGGAAGCCTGCCTTCTTGGAAGACCCCCCCCCCAGCCCCTGGGAAGCAGGCGCCGGATCCTCCTCCTCCTCCTCCGCCTTGGTGCAAGAGAGCAGCAGAGAGCCTGCCGCCTTGCTTGGCCCAAGGGCACTACCAGCCCCAGCCAGGCTGACCTCCAAGGGCAAAGGGGGCAAGAGTGGGGGGCATTCCAGAAAAGGAGGGAAGACGCCACACCATCCAAGCTAAAAACACTCATCTGTGAATAGTTCCATTCCTGCTCAGAAAGGAGGGCCTTTTGGGATCCCTCCTGATCGAAATGGAGGACATGCCCTGGAAAAGGAGGATGGTCGGCCACTCCACAACTCCCCCACTTCTGGATCTTTTTTGTCTTGCTACTTTCCCTCCAGCCGGCACCTGTTCTCGGGATGGATGAGAGGCTTCCGAGGCACCCCTCTGCTCAGGTCTTCTTGCAAAGGCTTCTTTGATCGACTCTAGAGCAAGAGCAAATACATTTCTATGCCGCTTATCAGTGCACCTAAGCACCCCCTCAGCACTTTACAAAGTGTGCGCTAATTGCCCCCAACAAGCTGGGTACTCCTTTTAGCCACCTCCTCAGAAGGATGCAAGCCTGAGTCAAGCTTTCGCTGGTATTGACCTCACAACCTTATGGTTTGTGAGGGTATTCACCTGTAATGTGCCTTCTTCCTCTTTTTCAACTGCCTTCCCATTTAGCAAGTGTTGATGTTGCCAGTGAAAACTGGAGAGGGCTCCTGTACTCTTCAGGGTTGTGTAGAAGAGGAAATGTAAACAGGCTTCTTTCCAAGCAACCAGGTAACAAGCAACACCTGTTAAAATCCCCCCCTGTGCTCTAAATCACACTGGACAGGAGCCGTCTCCAGTTTTCACCCTGGCAACCCTGCACTACCACGTTTTCCAATGGGTTGTGCTGGCTCCTGATGTCAATATGTTGTGTGCCTTCAAGTCTTCCCAACTTATGGCACCTCTAAGGCAAAACTTTCACTGGGTTTTCTTGGGAAGCTTTGTTCAGAGGAGATGTGCCATTGCCTTCTCCTGAAGCTGAGAACATGTGGTTTGCCCAAGGTCACCAACTGGGTTTCCATGGCTGAGCAGGAATCAAACCCTGGTCTCTGGAGTTGTCATGCAGTACTCAAAGCACTATACCATGCTGGCTTTCCTGATCCAGCCCCACTTTAATCATGTGGGCATTTTGTATACCCTGGTCTGGCAGCTGTATAGTGCTTGCTCCACTCCTCATTCATGTCACCTTTCATGACTTCTAACACTCTTCTATGCAGCAGAACCAGAAGTAGAGTAATAACATTTTAAAATGGCTCCTGCCTGTTGTTCCTATTATTGGACTTTTCTTTCGTGCCAGTAACATACTGGTCACTAGAGAACACAGGGCTTACATAACCTTTCTTGCTTTTAAATGATCGCTGTCACTGCCTCATTGCATAATGATACCACAGCTCCACAAAATAAAAAGGAGAGATCAGTGTGGGATTGTTGATTGAATGCCGGACTTGTTGAGGGATGTGGGTTTAAATTTCTGCTGGATGGTAATGCTCTTTTGGTGACCTTGGGCAGTAGCCTGTACAGTGGAGGGAGAGAAAAAGTGCTGCTGTCCAAATTCTATGGCAGACAGGTAGAATAGGGGAAAATAAACGATGCCTCTCACACTCCATTCCCAGCATTTTACAGTGGGCCTGTACTCTCTGTATGTTTGCCTCAAGGAAGTTCCATGGATCTCAGTGGGATTTAGAAACCCCTATGGAATTTCAGATATACAACCGAGCACAAAAGCTAGAATCATCCAAGACATTATATTTCCTATCACCATGTGTGGATGTGAGAAATGGACAGTGAAGAAAGCCAACAAAGAATATGAACTCATTTGAGATGTGGTGCTGGAGAAGAGTGCTGAGGATAACGTTGACAGCCAAAAAGACAAAAAAATGGGTCCTTTAACAGGTCAAGCCTGAACTCTCCCTGGAAGCCAAGATGATCAAACTGAAGCTGTCCTATTTAGGCCACATCATGAGAAGGCATGACTCACTAGAAAAGACAAGAATGTGAGTAAAGGTCGAAGGCTGTAGAAAGAGAGGAAGACCACATGCCAGATGGGTAGACTCAAGCAGGGAGGTCACAGGCCTGAATTTACAGAACAGTGGAGGATAGGGAGTCTTGGAGATGTCTCATCCACAGTGTTGCCATGAGTCAGGGCCAGTTTGAGGGCAGTTAACAACAGCAACAATGGAATTTTTAGTTCTACTTTATTTTTTAAATTGTACTGTGTAATAGACATTCCAACAGTAAAGGTATTGAATTTAGTCATGTCTTGGAATAATTGTTTTTTCTAGATTATAGTAAGATCTCCTTAAACATGAAGGATACATTCCAAGACACACAGACATCTTTTGGATGACTGAAACCATGGATAGTACTGAACCCTATATTTTTATTATATTTTGGACTATGGTTGGAAACAACACTTCCTGTGGCTGGGAGGAGTACCCCATCCTCATCGGCTGCCCCACGAAGTGTGGGGGAACTGATCTGCTCCAACTTTCCTCTTGTCACTTCCTCACAACATCTGCCCCAGGCATACCATAGTATTGCACTGGAGGACCAAGAGATGCCCACAAACACTTCTGTTTTCTTGCTAGTGAATCCTGTATTTTGCCTGTATTTTTGGATTGCGAAAGCCAACCCACAGATAAGGGGGGTCTTACTCTACAGCTTCCAGAATCCTCCAGCTGGGAATTTTATCCACAAAAATAATTTTTGCAAGCTCTAGACTTGGTGAGGAATTATGGAAATCATCTCTTTATATTATTGTTGTGTGCTGCCAAGTCATTTCTGATTTATGGTGACCACTATTATAGGGTTTTCTTGGCAAGTTTCTTCAGAGGTGGTTTGCCATTTCTGTCCGCTGAGGCTAAGAGAGTGTGACTTGCCTAAGGTCACCCAGTGGGGATTTTTATGCTCAAGTGGGGAATCGAACTTTATCTCCAGATCATTGTCCAGTGCTCAAACCACTATACTATTCTGGCTGTCATATACGTCTTTGTGTAAAAGTGGCTGTGCTCTTCCACATGGTTTGGAAAAATCTCTCTTTGGTTCTTCCTAAATGTACAATCCTTCAGTCTGATGGCAGAAACTGTTTCTTCCATGGAAGGCACTGGGGAGAACTGTGAACATCACCTCTGGTTCCAAATCCCAGTGGGGGTTTAGATTATCTTTGCTCAGTAAGAACTGGAGCCACATACCATACAGTTGTGCTGCTCATCCAAAGTTTGCCTCTTATGTTTGCTGTTAAGTACTTAGTATGACAGACTCTGAATGGGGAGCAACAAGGGACATCAGAAAAAACATAGTTTTAGTTTTGGGCAAAATCAAGGGCCACATGTTGATACTTAAAAAAAATTTTTTTTTCTTCAATTAAATTCTCTTAGCAGCAGAGTTAGCCTTCATTGCAAAATGGCGTCAGTGTTCTTCCCCAAATGCCCACAAGGGAATTTACATTTCATTTAATGATGAAGTTTTAATATGTTTAATTAGATCCTATATTACTCAGATTAACTCACTTGCTCATATAATGAGTGGCTTTAGGTAAGAAAGTATGTAGCAGAGAGAGAGCAAACAAGTTGATTTGAGGTGAAAGGTTTTTTTTTAATTTAAATGGGGAAGAGGTATGGAAAGAGAGATTGCTGCCAGATTGCAGGAATTTGGGAAATAATTCCTGCTTTTATCAAGCACAGAGGGTACTCATTGGAAAGAGGTGAATAGAGAGGGGAATAGAAGAGAAAGAGGGGGGAAGTTTGAAGGTAAATGAGTTAAAGGAAGAATGAGCTGACTATGAAAGTGGTGTTGGGGAAATAAGGAATGTTTTACATTTTAAAATGTCAACTTTGAAAGGAAGCAAAGTAGACTGAATACAGAAGGGACCTTTAATGGGAGTCTTTATAAAAAAAAGGATAAGGATGAGAGCAGAAAAAGAGCAGTAATCCAGAGGATGTATTTGATGCCAGTGGAACATTTCTCTATGTGCCACTCTGCCTCCATCTTGCCACCTCCTTTCAAATTTATATTTCACACCTCTGGCTGATACAAGAACCTTCATCAAGGTGGCCCATAACACCTCTAACTGCTATGCTACAACATATATTAGCTCTAAAAACAAAACAGTCATAACTATCAATAAGAGTAGCTTGAGTTATCTGGATACAACTAGCATAGAGCACCTCAGTGTTCCCTAACATAAAAGGCCTTTAATATTTTCCCTAAAAGTGCTGAAAACAAGTCAGGCAAAACTAAATAGGGAGCAAGGTTAGGACTGAGGAGGCTCTGCACCCAGTACTCCCCAGCCTCACATCTGAATGTCTGGGTACTAAAAGCAGTGTCTCCGCTCATGACTTCTCTTATGTATCTATCCCCTGAGGTATCCTGGATTCAGCCTGTTTAACTCTCTAAAGGTTATAAACTTGGTTGGGAATTGTGAGGCATTCCAGATGGTTTTTTTGTTTTGTTTTTGTACCATGTTCTGAAAAAGGACAGGGGCCATGTACCCTGCCAACTGCACCATAACTGAAGATGTGATGAATGTTAAAGGTACAGCATCTGCTATGTACATAGTGAACACTCTAGTAGTGGGGTTTCTAACTGAATTACAGTGAGGCAGAATGGCTGCAGGATAGGAATGGACAGCTGGCTGAGATAGGTGTATGCATGGATGGTTACAAGTTTCCATGGGAACTGAATGGCTTATCTCTTCCAATAAAATGGCCCTGTTTGAGAAGAAGAAATTTTTATAAAGGTCTCCTGGTAGAAGGTTGCCATGCTGTGTGGGAACCAACAGTCTTTGTTTATCTTTAATAAAGCTGTCTAGGGGTTGTATCTATTTAGATACAGATATAGATACAGATCTGCTTTCCATGGAGAATATCAGTCCATATCAGATGATAAGTTTATTCCCTCTTGCAGCTCATGCAAACTACTCTTGTTAAGATCACGGTGGGGAGTGCTTTGGACTAGATTCCATGAGCAACATACTGTAGCAATGAATTGCCCAACAGTTTAACTGCCAGGCAGACTGTGGCCTCATTCCCACTACATAATAAACCAGTTTGCAAGCAGATCTGAACTGGTTTAAATGGCCCTTGTTCACACTTGTGCCGATTCCCTGATGTGGTTTGTGAAGGGGGCCTCAGCGCTAAACCCGTTTAAAGTGCTTCTTCTGGATCTGCTGAATTACCTGTGTCTTTTGCAATGAATCAATTCAGCGCTAATGTGAATGAGCTGCAGATCTGAATCGGTTCCCTGTGGCACAGTCAGCCCTGTGATGCAACTCCATGTTGAACTGATTCATTGATGAATGTGAACGCGAAGTGGATTAAATTGAAACGGGTAAGGTTCAATCGCTGCTCGAATAGTGTGAATGTCTATTCGGCATTAAATCACTTCATTGATTTGACTCAAAAACCTGTTTATTCTGTAGTGGGAATGAGGCCTATGTGTGAGAAAGCCACTGGTTTCTTTCTAGGAAAAGTGTGCTCCTATTTCAAACGGCTTCTCATAACAAAAGCAAGAGCTCAAGACAGTGGATTTAGAAATTTGTTAGTTAATACTTGCATTGTTCAGCTTCATGTGACTGCAAATGATGATGCAAAACTAATTTTCTTTTATAAGAGTAAATACATATTTCTGATTAGCGTTAAGCATTGATTTAACAATATGTCTGCCTGCTTGGTCATTTTGCAGATCAAAGTTGCATGAGTATAATGTTTTGGGTTGTAGAGGGATGGACCTCAGATAACCTTTACTGTAAATTCACTAGCAAGAACTCTGAGGACAGGTTTTACAAGCATAGTATATAGGAAATGACACATCATTCAGTGAGAGCAGGAAGATGTTTTTCTTTGTAAATTGGGTAAGAATCTGAAGGATGTGGAAAAAGATAAGTTATGTTCTTGCTGCAACTGGAAATGTAAGCAAGCAAGCCCTTACATGTAACGACAATACAACTCCCAGTACAGTCAGCCCTCCTTATCCATGGATTTTTTATCCACAGATTCAATCATCCACAGCTTGAAAATATTCCAAAAGGTTTAAATTCCAGATAGCAAACTTTGATTTTACATTTAATATAAGGGATACCATTTTACTATGCCATTGTATTTAATGGGACTTGAGCATCCACAGATTTTATTATCCACGGGGGGCCCTGAAACCCCAGCGGATAACAACGGCCTACTGTATTTATAAAAATGTAGAGGTCAATCCCTCCATTGTTTTAGGGACAGGTTACTCTTTGGCTGGAATCCAAGAGGCAATTTAGGGATTCCGAAGCAGGTCTGGAAGGATTTTTTTTAAACAACCCATGCCTTTTTAAATCTACTTTCCAAAGGCCTCTGAATTTCAAAAGTGGTTTTTGCTTTGCAGTATGTGTATGTTGTTGTTGTTCTTTTGTTAAAGAGATAAATGTCCAATGTTTCCTTGGGAATGTGGAATTAGTGGTACTGTCCTTTGGATTTTCTATACAAACTGTTGCTTTTATGTTTATTTCATGGTCTGTGTGTAGTTCAGGCAGCTTTTTACTGCAACTGAAACTCCTCTAGCAGGCATCAAGAGATGATGAAAGAAAACCCTTTGAATGCTTTCCTCTGAAAGAGCAGCTTCATGCAATAGATCTGCTGTGGTAGGTTCTGCCAGGTTTATTTCTGGACTTTGAAGGTGAAATTCTTTCTTCTAAGCTGTGCAGTGCTGGGTCTAAATGTCACAGAAAGTGCTCTAAATTGCCATGTATTCAGACCTCAGCCACCTAGACACAGTGTTGGCTCCATGTCTGAATTCATATTCGGATCATTCAGAAGACATATGACAGAAGTGAAGCAAGAAATTAAAATTGCACATTGTAATATCCACAGTGTTTGTTACCATTTCATGAGAAACAGTTACCACTTGGCAATAGACGTATTATCACAATAGCAAGAGGGAAAGGGAGCCAGGGCTTGCAGGGTCCAAGTGCAGTATTTTTATTTATTTTATTAGCAAGGATTATTATGTGCTCTGGCACGATGACCTAGCTTCCCTTTTCACTCTGAGTTTAGCTATAACCCTCACAGTAGCTGGATAATTGGGTGAGATGGTTGTGGACTTTCCCAACAACAATATGGTTGGGAACTATTCCAGTTGTAGTGGAAACTTGGTATGCAATGGGCGAGTAAGATCTGTTAGGTATGCAAAAAAATAAAAAAAAAAATCTGTTCGCTATGATGAAACATATCAGAATTGGTTGATTTATGTGGCTTGACAAAACTGTTTGAACTTTCGGATACCATTTGGGAGTTTATGTAGCTTGTCATGATGAGCATCTGTCTTTCAAAATCTACCATCACAGCCCTATAAATAAGTGTTTTTAGTGCTTTTGTTTCTTGATGGGATACATGCAGGGACATGAACGTGCAGAAACCTGTCTTATGCCACATCAGCCTCTGTCCATCTAGTCCAGTATTGTGCAAACTGACCGGGACCAGATTTTCAGGGTTTCTAGCAAAAAAAGGGGTAGAATCTGGTCCTTTAAAGAGGAATGCCAGGACTGAAACAACAGACCGTCTGCAGGCAAAACAACTGTGTTGTCATTGAGCACAATCTGGGGACTGTCAATGATTTTGCCATTAGTGATGAAGATTTGAGTGCATTCTCCAGGGTTACAAGCAGGATTTTTTTCTTCTTTGGTCTCTCATGCAAGTATTTGCTAGATCTGATAGTACTTGGCTTCCTAAATCAGGTAAGATTTAGGGTATTCAGGGTGATATGATCATTCAAAAGAGAGGGTTAAAATTTTACAGCAGAGAACAGGAACAATGGGTACAGAGGGCCTTTGAGCAGATTCTTTATCAGAAGTACTCTTATTTAACAGGGTGTGTGTGTGTGTGTGTGTGTGTGTGTGTGTGTGTGTGTAAAATTATTATTATTTAATTTGGAGAAGATATCAACAAAACTACTAACCATCTCTAGTTACAGTATATCCACACACATTTTGCATATTTGCACATCTGTTTATCTGTAGATCAGAAGATAACTCTGACACATAGACCACATGAAAATAAATTGGATGTACAAGTATCCACTTGTATTATTTATCACTGAGAAGATAGTCTTTAAAAAAGCTGTGCCCTAACATATCTTGCATCACTGTCTCTTTCCTTATTCTGTAATCTTTGTTACAATTTATGCAAATCTTGCTCAACAGGGATTGTTCTTTCTGTCCTTTTCTACTCTGAAAGAATCACAGCTATATAATTAATTAAAATTATGGTAGAAATCCAGCTCTGCCTCCTCAAACAGACAACAGGTACCCTTCCCTTGCATGCATTTCCATTATTTGCTGTCAAGTCACCTTTGGATTATGGTAAACCTATGACTGAGAGACCTTCAACAGCCCAGTCATCAGCTGCCCTGCTTAGGTCTTGCAGCTTCCTTAATTGAATCAATCTATCCACAGTTCAGTCTTTCTCTTTTCCTACTTTAGCAAGCAATATTGTCATTTTCAGAGAGTCAGGTCATGTCTTGATATGTGCACAGAACAACAGCCTCAGTTTAGTCATGTTAACTTCTAGTGAGAATTCAAGCCTGATTTGCTCTTTGACCCATTCATTTGTCTTTTTATTGGTTGAAGGTATCTGTGAAACAATGAGTACATGTTTTTTCTTGTCAGCTTTCTTCATTGTCCAGCTTCCACAACTATACATAAAAATTGGAAATACTATGACATGGATGATTACCTCATGTGATAAAGCATGTTATTTAGAGTCTACTGTACTAGTACAATTTTTCACTGTGTAATAAAGTCTTGAATCAATTATTTGTTCTATTATCTATGGATTAAATAACCACTCTTTATTGTTGTTATCATGTCTTAGGAACCCTGTAAAGTTTCGTCATGGGAGCTGTGGTGGTTGATGATGGTCCAGCTGGAGTTAAAGCCCCAGATGGTGGCTGGGGCTGGGCTGTTCTCTTTGGGTGCTTTGTCATCACTGGATTCTCCTATGCCTTCCCAAAGGCCATGAGCGTCTTTTTCAAGGAGCTTATCCGGGAATTCAATGTTGGCTATAGCGACACAGCATGGATATCCTCCATTCTATTGGCCATGCTTTATGGAACAGGTAAGCCATTTTTCTTTGGTACATAAGTTGACTGTTTGAAGAAATGAGAAGGGGACATAGGAACACAGAAAGCTGCCTTATGCTGATTAAGCTCACTTGTCTATCTAGCCAAGTATTATAAACTCTAGCTGGTTTCAGCACTATTGAGTTTTCAGGTAGGATTTTTTTTCTTAGCCCCACCTGATGATCTCTGGTATTTCCTGATGGCCTCTCATGCAAATATTAACCTGGCCTGATATTACTTTTCTCCTAAAATAATGCAAGATAGATATTTCCAGGGTGGTATGATGGTTCAAAGCAGAACAATGAAGCTGTAGTGTAGATAACAAGAACAATAGTCATACAGTACATTAAGACTTGGAAGCATACTGTTGGCAAAAGTACCAACATTTGTTTTTTTACCAATTTTATCAAGTCATAGAAAATATGGAATCTAGTGATAATGAATAAGAGTATATCCACCACTCGCTTACCTTCTGGCTTCTCCCTTCCTCTCCCTTTTTCTTTCCTTCTATCTCCTCCCTTCCCTTACCTTCATCTTGTCGTCATCTCTTCTCCTCCTTCCTCACACACCCACTCACCTTTTTCTCTAAAAGTGAATGATATTGATAGTCAGTGACATTCTGGCATAATTGTGGTCTAGAGCAAGGATGGGGAACCTATGGCCCTTCAGGTTGTGATGAACTACCATTCCCATCATGCCTCACCACCAGCCAAGCTGAAGGAAGTTTTAGCCAGGCTCATGAGGACTTGGTTGTAGTTCCCCCATCTATCGTTAGCATCACCATAAAGGGGGGGGAGCTACAACCAAGTCCTCATGAGCCTGGCTAAAACTTCCTATAGCTTGGCTGGTAGTGAGGCATGATGGGAATGGTAGGCCATAGGTTTCCCACCTGTGGTCTAGAGGAAGGGAGTTCCACAAGTATGGGGTGGATCAGCCACCAAAAAATCTTCTCTATACGTTTTGGCTTTGCTTTTGTAGGCCATGATGGACAAAGACAGAGATGATGTTTGGTGAGGTATGTAATGCCCGAGGTGTCCAAACCATTAAAAGATTTACAGTTCATAATCAGTAACTTCCACTTGTGCACAGAAAGTAATGGAAAGCCAGTGCAAATACTAGTTAATGTGCTCTTGACAACTCATCCATCATGGGCTGAACTGTTGCAGCTGGCATCAGCTGAGACTTCTGGATAGTCATTAAGGGCAGCCTTTGTAGACTGTGTTACAGGCCTCTAGATCTAACATGACTAAAGCATCTATGCTACTTGTTAGATTTCGTAAAGGTCCTGTTCAGTGAGAATGATCCCATTAAAAGCACCTTTGGCCACTGTTCTGATCTGATTTTCCAGATGAAACTGTTGTAAACCCAGAGGCAAGTTCCAACCAGAAGAGAATATGCTGAAAACCACTTAAAGGGACAAGTTTGTGGAACTGTGGCCCTCCAGATGGCGATGGACTCTTAATTCCCATTAGCTGTAGCCAGCCTAATCAATTATAAAGGTTGATGGAAGTAATCTGGAGGGTCTTAGGTTCCTCAACCCTGTTTTAGGATGTTACGACCCATATCTCCATATCAAAAGATCAGAAAACATTTCTACTCCAGGGTTTTCTAGATTCAGTCAGCTCAACTTTAGTGAATCTGATAAAAATACAGAGAAGTCCTATACAGACTCAACTACAGTGAGTTTCATTGACACAGTCAGATAATGGGTAAACACTAGCTTGTGTAAGATGAAAACAAATGTTTTAAATAGAGTCTTTATAGCATACCATTGACTTGAAACTTCCAGTTTTAACAAAGATCAATTGAAGAAATACAAAATTGAAATGATAGATATTAATTCTTGTTTAAGGCAGTTACAGAAACAAATCTCTAAATTATTGTGTCTTTTTGCTCAGGTCCCCTGTGCAGTATGTGTGTCAATCGGTTTGGATGTCGTCCTGTTATGCTAGTCGGAGGCCTCTTTGCATCAGCTGGAATGATCTTGGCTTCCTTCTCTACTAATATGATTCAGGTCTATCTTACTGCCGGTGTCATTACTGGTAAGTCTTAGTGAACGTGTTTGGAAAGAATCAGTCAGAAAGGATACTAGCTCTTAAATTCAGTAATGATTCATGTTGCAATGGCATATAAGCAGGGGTAAGTCAAGCTATATTTTCAGAGGGAAAATACTCCATGTGTTATAGCCTTATAGGCTTTCTCTTGATGTACCAATTTTATATGTATGTGGACATTTCTGTGCAGAAAATAACTGATCCTGTCATGGAATTCTGATATTGCCTAAATAGCCTAAAGGCACCAGATCCCATCTGATCTTGGAAGCTAAGCAGGATCAGAGGAAGGAGCTGGCAAAACTTTCCTTGCTTAAGAAAACCCTATAAAATTCATGGGGTTGCCATAAGCTGATAGATGATTTGAAGGAACATACACACATACATATTTTACAAGGCATATAAAACATACTTGTGTCAAGTAGTGACATTCACAATACTTTCCACTTTCCCTAATTTTTGAAAACAATCCTTTCATGTTCATTCTCCTTGCAGGAGAGGCAAGAAACTCTACAGCTCCTCTTTCTATTTCTGATAGTAAAAACACAATAATAACAAATCAGATAATTAACTTGTCCCTACCCTTTCATAACAGCTTCAGTCTGCTGCCTTACTCCGCTCTATCAGCACAGCTGCCCTGTCACTTCCTTTTCCCTGCAGTTAAGTAATAGTAACTGTGCCTTGTTCCTTTGTCAGTTTAGTGAGGCGTACTGCTACTCCTTGCAACTATCTTCAGGTAGCAGTAAATGACTTCTTCAGTAAAGGAAGTCTTAGCTTTGAGTATGTGAGACCTGAGATGGGTGGTAAAGATCGTTCAGAAATCACTGATTTATAGGGTTGCTAGGAGTCAAAATTGACTTGTTGGCACATAACACACAGCAGCCAGTATAATGTCACTCCTAGTTTTAGTTCCTGTAACCACTGCTATGGCTGCTAAATGAGTGATATGCCACATAGTATTGTTTGGAAATACTTTAAATAAAAGAACGTGGAAGTTAAAAATGAAATCAAATTAGTCTTTCAGGTATGACTGTAATTACTGTGGTATTTTTTCTTCTTCTGGGAAGCAGAAGGTTTCTCTGACTTAGGACCTTTTTGTTATCTTTTTCCAACTTGGTGGGGTTTAAAAGAGTAACCTTTTAACTGCAGATTCCAGTTTC
Organism: Sceloporus undulatus; assembly: GCF_019175285.1. NCBI lineage: Eukaryota > Metazoa > Chordata > Lepidosauria > Squamata > Phrynosomatidae > Sceloporus > Sceloporus undulatus. Next base: position 143,222,318 of record NC_056523.1, on the reverse strand, counting down.
TCCCCAGAATGCAGATGTAACTTGAACTCAGTTGCTCCATGACTCTCTTTGCATAGGTATGGACCAGAGATGCTTCCCACAGTGAACTGCTGATGTAACAGGGCCATAGATAGCAATGTTGAATGCCATCAAGGGCAATTTTTGTGTCTTGCATTATTGAGCAAGTGGCTTGTTTTGTATTGTCTCCTGTGGTTTAAACTGTAACACTTGTTCTTTTTCAGGATTGGGCCTGGCACTCAATTTCCAGCCATCACTCATCATGCTCAACCGCTACTTCAGTGTGAAACGGCCTTTGGCTAATGGTTTGGCTGCAGCTGGAAGCCCCGTGTTTCTTTGTGCTCTCTCACCCTTGGGGCAGGTGCTGCAGCCTATGTATGGATGGCGAGGGGGATTCCTCATCTTGGGAGGATTGCTCTTGAACTGCTGTGTTTGTGGAGCTCTGATGAGACCTTTGGATGCGCCTAAAAAACCCGAAGCTTCCAAAGGGGTAGCTGAAAAACAACCTAAGAAAAAGCTACTGGACTTCAGTGTTTTTAGGGATCGTGGTTTCCTCATCTATACAGTAGCTGCATCCATCATGGTGCTGGGTTTGTTTGTGCCCCCTGTGTTTGTGGTGAGCTATGCTAAGGATCTGAAGTACGAGGACACCAAATCAGCTTTCCTTTTGACCATTCTTGGATTCATAGATATATTTGCTCGGCCAATTTGCGGCATAGTGGCTGGCTTGCAGTGGGTTAGGCCCCGCTGTGTCTACCTCTTCAGTTTTGCCATGTTCTTTAATGGTTTTACTGATCTTATGGGATCCATGTCCTACAACTATGGCGGTCTGGTCGTCTTCTGCATTTTCTTTGGCATTTCCTACGGAATGGTTGGTGCTCTTCAGTTTGAAGTTCTCATGGCGATTGTTGGTACACAGAAGTTTTCCAGTGCCATTGGCTTGGTTCTCCTGTGTGAAGCATTGGCTGTTCTAGTTGGACCACCTTCAGCAGGTATATGTTTCATCTAATTTTCTAACTGTTTGGCAATGACGGCATTTTATGAGCGGTAGAAAGGTGATGAGAATTACCATCAGAGGCTATCTATGATATTTTGAGGAGATGGAGGACAGCTTCTGTTTTGAGGCTACCTACGCACTCATTGTCTTTATAGCCTGCCTAGCCCACAATATAAATAAAATCAAAATATTGCTTTAAAAAAATGGGCCAGAATTCTCCTGGGGTCTTATATTTTTATAAGTGAACTTCTGTCTATCAGAATTAGAACTAGGCAGCTCTGTAACTTCTGTATCCAATAAAGGTGCTGTTATAATAATAATAATTTTTAATAATAATTTTTATTTATACCCCGCCTTTCCATAAATATGATCAAGGTGGCTTACAAAGGTTAAAACATCACAGTACAAAGTTAAAAACATCACTACAAGGGAACAGGAATCAATACAATTACATATATCAGGGGCAGGAGATGCGAAGATCAAATTACAATAGTCTGAGGTCATAAACAAACAAGTTATGCTACTACAAAGGGCAGGCAACAAAGTGACATGCACAGTGGAACCAATGCACAACTGGACTGATGCACATTGGTCCTGATGTGCATTAGGACATTGGTTAGGGAATGCCTGTGTACATCAGGATACTCTTGCTGGTGTTCCATTATACACATTTTCCATTTTCTAACAGAGTTTCTTGGTGGCTCTGCTACATAGCTAAATATATGTAAAGTTACATAATATACACCGCAATAGAGGATTCTGGCCACAAATGATTACATTAAAAAGTTTTAACAACAAATAGAGTATTGTTTAAATACTGTAACTTTCATGTTCTGCCCCTATTTCTCACATCTCCTGTATTTCTTTAAGCAGTGCTAGCTCTAGTGATGGCTGCCAACTTGGAGTGTTTTAAAAGGATAGTAGATAAAGTGGATGAGATTAAAGCTGTTGGTGGCTACTATTTCTAATGGCTATATTCTACTTCCAGGATTGAATACCATTTTCTGGGGAACCCCAAATGGGAGAGTGTTGCTGCTGGGCTTAGGTCCTGCCTGTCAGCTTTCCAGAGGCACCTAACCAGCCACAGACAGAGTGCTGTACTTAGTAGAGCTGTGGTCTGATCCCACAGGGCTCACCTAATGTTCTGAACAACCTGTATGAAGAAGAGGGAAGAAAGAAGCAACAACAAGAAACAAAAAATTACCCCTTCCCCTCAAGTCTGCAAGAGCAAAAACAGGTTCAGAAAGAGAATAAGGAGCAGAAGCCAAAGAATGTAAACAGGGTGTGGGCAGTGAAGAAATAGTATTTCACACAATGTGCTGCAAGTTAAAAAGTCCCTTATTATGGAATTCATAGAGATACCTGAATTTTCCCAAAATTGCCAGACCTTTCAGTTTAGAACTTTTGTTATATGTGTGATTCTGGAACATTCAGCCTTGTGTTTCTGAGAGATTTTTAATCTCAAATTGATGTTAATTATTTAAATGATTAGCACCTTTGTTCTCTCAGCTGAGAGGAAGAGAATAAGGTAACCAAATATAAAAGACCAGCGATCAATTAAAAATCTGACAATGTGTATCTCTTTCTCTCTAACAAAAAGCATTATTTTTCATCCTCACAAAATCTATTTTTATAAAGATAAAACCTTTCACTAGGAGCTTATAATGTGGATATCTGGCAGGCTTCTTCTGAAAGTTAATTCACCTCATTTCTCCTCCTAAATGTGCTGAGAATGAATCTTCAGACTAGTAGTATTTCTTTAAAATATGTTTATGTCAACCCTAATGCAGAAATTAGTTTGATTGAATATGGTCTTGAAGATGTTTATTTTCTCTTCCAGGCAAACTCTTGGATGCAACCCACAAATATATGTTCGTTTTTATTCTGGCTGGCACTGAAGTTGTTACTTCATCTGTGGTGCTGGCTGTAGGAAATGCCTGCTGTATCAAAAGACCAGCTGAAACACAAGTAAAAGAAGACGCAGCAGAAAGAGAGGAGCTAAACAAACAACCTGGAGACAGAAAGGTGGACTCTATTGAAGTAGAACGCTTTCTAAAAGATGAAAAAAATGGGCAAGTTGTAACTAACCCAGAAACATGTGTGTGAGTGTGACAAGAATGAATGTCAAAATATTTAGGAAAAAATTCAGATGATTTCAACACTGTTATTTATTTTAGAAATAGGACTAGTTTAGGGCTGGGCCATCTTGTTTGGGAACTGGAGGCCAACCAGTTCATGAAATCACTCTTTGGAAGCTGGCCTATTAGAAAACCTTTTCTCCCAGCTTTAAAATGGATTGATTTTCAAATTAAACTGCTTGGGTGTAACTACTACTGCAAGCTAAACAAATGGCCTTCTAAACACATGTAGAGGTCCCGCTATGCATCACCAGAAAATGCTCACTTGGATGAAAATATTTTAACTTGAGAGGAATTATATATGAACTTTTCCTGTCACACAGATGAAATAATTGTCTGGTTTTGTGTGTGTGCATATGTGGTACACTTCAATGTATCTTCCATGTCTGTGTCTGCTTTAGGAGGAATGGCTTAGCAAGGAGAAATCTCAGGGACTTGGTCATCTCCAGAAAGGTTTTAAAACGTATCTTTTCCAAATGTCTTTAGATCATTTGGCTCAGCCCTAATCTAATTTTGATAACATACAATTTTCAAAAACTTCTGGTTTTTCAATGTATTTTTATGCTATTTTTGTTTTCTGTTTTCATTGTCATTTTTACTGGAAATATACAAATACCAAGAAAGGCACTGTGATGCTTCCTGGGACATCTTACAATGGTTGTTCTCAAATTATGTAAAAACAAACTGAAAGTCATGTGTAGTTCTAAGAGGCCAACAGAGCAAGCTTGATGATTACTTTACCCTCATTACTGACCCTCTGCTTTAAATATATTCCCTTCAGAATGTGTCTTGCTTTCATGGCTTTCACAGCTTTATTTCCACAGAGGAAACCAGTCCAAAAGAAATGGAAAGAGTCATTTTAGTAATGTGCCTCTAACATCTGTGAGTTCTATATTAAACTGGAGGCAAGTGAGTGAGCAGATAAAGACCTTTGGAGTCAGAATTAAAAATACTTCATTAAAAAGGTGCTATTACATTTTTACAAAATAGTGCACTGCCCCCATTATTTCATCATGGTGAAACATTAATGGAGTTGTCATCTCCATCATGAAATGAGACAGGCGTAATAGAAGATGCATAGGGTGAAGAAGGTAGTTTTTGCTTTCTGCTATCCTTATTCTTCTTCAGAAAGAAACTGGGGATGGGGGTGGGATGCAGGTGTCCTCTTGTTTTCTGTGATACTCTGTAGGTGAAATGATGTTGAGGTCATCAAATGGCAAAAGCCAACATTTGGGAGCACGCTGTATTTAGTGGCCTGACAAAGAATAAGGGAGCCTAGAGAGTTTATATGCAGGTTTATCTTGAACATTTTCTGGTTTTAGACTACAACTAACAGAATTTCCCAGACAGTATGGCCATGACCAATATGGGGATTACTGGAAGTTGCAGTCAAGAAAACTAACTTTTCTAAGCTCTGAGTCATGCACCTGACCCCATTATTTTCAGAGGATAACATGTTTAAATTCCTTAATACAAGTAGATAAAGGTGTGTGTGACCAAGTAACCACCACAGTGGAACACCTAGCCTACAACATGATGTGCTTGACAACACATTGCTATACAGTACCCATGTTGTACAGATTCAAAACATAGGCAAGGACACCTGAGCAGGGCTTATCTTCTATCTTGCTCTTGTTACCATCCTTCCCAGAAGCGATGGATGGGCTTGAACCTTCCAGATGTTGTTGGACTCCCAACTATGGTCAGTTTCAGCCTCCATGGCCAATGGCTGGGGATGACTTATGGGCTTCAGTAACATTTATTAAACATGGGGGGGGGGGCTTTAGATTGTTCACTCCTGCCCTGTATCCCTGCAGAAGCAAGAGCTGCAGGGATGATATAAGGTAGACTGATGAAAATGAACATCGCTCAAATAGGTCCCAAGAGGAAGATAAGGCCCTTCTGTCCCCATGTCAATTTTGCTCTGCATGTCTGAGGCCAGTAGTAATGATAAATTAATAGAAAGAGATGACAGAAGCAGATTGGTGGGCCCATGTGTGCATGTGTATCCAACCCTAAGAACTAGAAAGTTAATTGTCACTAGTTTGCAAGTCGGCCTCTGAATTTCTCTCATAATACCTTGAGCTAATATTATTTTCTCTTTAGCGGATTCCATATGCAAAATTCTTGTTCCCTGGGCAGCTGTAAAACAGCCTTCAGTTAGATGTTAAGAGAGAAAGTAGAAAACACAAAGGAAGTTGTGATGGTTTTTTATCATAATGTTTAACCAAAGAGGGACTATGTTTATTTGATATTATCTTTGGCAGGAACTTCCATTGTCCCACATTTTAGTAGTAGGGGTATATGACCAAAGCAAGGAAGAAGACTACATGACAGACACTGAGTCAAGCTTGGCTTGGAATACAAAGCTTTTCAGACATTAGGATACAGAGCTAAACTTGAGTTAACCTATCTTACAAGTAGGGATTTATTGTTCTGAGTAGCAAAATTAGATACCCATCTGGTGACCTGGAGCACTGATTAAAAATGGTACCTAGGTCAAGTCGAGCTGCTTTAGGAAAGCTGGTAAGGGCATTTGTGCCTGTGGCTTCTCTGAAACAGCTAAGTATTCCAAAGAGTGGGGTCAAGTGACAGATTTTTTCAACTGGCTCTTCCACAAAGTCATTTCATTAATGCATTCCTTAACAACATGTTCAGCATTCACTGGTCGAGTAACAACTGAATGTTGGGTAGCCATGCTCAAGTTATTTCAGAACTGGCAATATATATAGGCTCGGTATTTTCCTGGATCCATCAAAGGTAATTTATTTGCAAACCGAGTGCACTGTTAGCACAGAAAAGGCTGCTTTTCTCTCAGATCATTTGCATAATTCAGGCAATGTCTGTTGTTTGTCTTGTTATAAGATGGTTAGACAATGGCGTTGCATTATGCTGACTCCTGTGGGTTACCATAGAGTTTAGCAAGGCTGTATTCTGAATTAGGCAGGAGCAGGAGATGACATGCTTCTAGCTAGTGTTATACTCTGGATTATTTTATCTCAGAATGAAATTGACTTCCAGTCCTGCAGAACAATATACTGATTTGGCTAATACGGTATATAGGAGGAAGCACATTAACAACTTCCCTACTGTTTCAAAAGCTATTTTTCAGATGGTGAGTAGGTTACTGTATATAAAAATAATGTAAAATGAGGTTCTTTTGCTCTGTACATGCCTAGAAAAGAAGAGAAAGGGGCAGAGAGAAGGGAGACAAGAAATGGGAAGCTGGATGCAGTGGTGTGTGGTTTCTGAGACTTTATGGGAGTATTCTTACAGCAGTTGCAAATGCTAGAGAAATACTGTTCCCTTTCTCTCCAGCATTCCAAGGCTTCTACCAATTAAAATTTAGTGGGAGCATACATTAAACTAGGTGATAAATTACACTATTGCAAAAATTATAGACATGAAAGGAGGAAGGAGGAAGGAGTTACTTTCTTCCTGGGAAAATTTCTTCAAGTGAAATAGGACATGGATTGCATTTCAGCTTCACTAATTTCTTTTCAAGGCAGAAGACTGTTCAAATTTTCGTAACCCCCCCCCACACACACACACTTTTTTAAAAAAATAAAGGCATCATCATATTGAATACATTCATCTTTGAGTTCCTTCACTTGGGCCAAAATCTCTGTATGAAAAATTGCTATTTGAAAAATCTATGCATTAAAGGACAATTGTCAATGTTTTCACAGTTCCTTTGAGAACTGTGAAGGATGAAAGAATCTTACCTCTTGCTGTGGTTGAGTACTTGCAAGTTTGAGCACTGGCTTACTGCCAAATAATGGTTGACTATTCTATTTGATGATCTTCTCTCTTGTTCCCTCCTGTTTTTATATAAGATATGTATGTAAATATATATGTGTGTGCACATGTGTCATTGCAGTACAAGGCATATGTGTTCACAAAAGAAAATGAGCTGCACCAGCTGACAGATACACAAACCTTGATCTAAAGACCTGTATGTACTCAAGTGTACATCTCTATTTTTTTGAACAGACCAAGGTTTTCAGTCATTTCAAATGATGCAACAAAGCCATGTGTATAAAGGAATGCAGAGCAGACCAGCATTCCCTCCTAAAATTAAGTGGGGAGACAATCTGTTCAGGGAAAACTCTGTTGTTTGTTGATATTCCCATACAATTGCTGGAATCAGGCATCTGGATTTTCCATAACGGGCAAGCAACTAACATGAATTACCTGTTACAGAAAGTAAAATTGCAGCATTATTTTTATGATTTTGAAATATTATATTTAAATGTATAGTTTTAATCTACTCAGAGCATGAATGAAAGCAGTTGAACCAAATATATTGAAATAATCAACATATTTTAAGCAGTGACCAAGAGCGTTGTTTCTTTCCCTTCAATACATACTTGCTATTCAGCAATTTAACTTGCCTGCTAGAATATGACAGGGTGGGGGTGAGCAACATCATTCAGACTGATATATTCCATTGGGTCCCATTTATATAATTGCCATCTATGCTGTTCTACCCAGTCTATGCAACTCTTTTTGTTGTTAACAAAACTAGCCCCCTTCAACCGTCATTACCATGTGACAAAATCACAAAATGTTTGCCTTCTTTCTTCTCAGAGTGCAAGTAACTGCAGTGCACAACTGCAAGGTAGTTGTGATAGAGTTTCCAGGAGAACAAAGCTCTTGTGTGCTACAATTATTAGGTGCAGAATTTGTCAGTACCAGTTGTCATTGTGTGGGTGAGTCTGTATGTGTGTCAACATATTGCTGCATATGAGTGCGTGCTTGTTAACAGGTTGGAGGCAAGCGAAGTCACTTTTGTCCCTGCTTTCATGTAAATGCACTTTAATGTAATAATATGTGGGTGTCAATGTAATTTGGATGTATGCTTTTCTAGTGAACTGTTGCAACCATAGTGAATAAAGTTATTTATTCTCTTGTCAGTATTGTTGCCTCAAGAGATACATCATAGAAATGATGTTCTTCTGGTCTGTTCAGTGAGTCAGCAACTAACTTTTATCGGGCCTATACTGTATTTCATACAAGGTTTAAAGCAATGGATCAAAAATAGATAGTGCCTCTGAGAAGGTACAGAAAGCAACTGTGATAACCTAATTTTTTTTGCAGGGCAACTCACAGCTTTTGTGGAAGGATTTAAAACTGGGGGAAAGGCAAGGTGGGAAAGAGTTAATCCTATCATAGATTTCCTGTACATTTTCTGATCTTTTCCTAAAATGATAGAAAAGGCAATAGAGCCTGATTCTGGCCAAGCCTTTTATTCTGTCTGTTCTCAATAATTCTATTTTATCAGAAAGGAGAATTGTTCCAGTGTCATCAAGAGTATGATCATAATGGAAAAGACTATTTAGCTTAGAGAAGACAGCATGTTCTTTTTGATTTATCAGCACCATTTTTTTGTTTTTTTTTTGGGGGGGGGGGTTGGTAATGAAACTCCATTATGTATTTCAATGCAAACATACGTTACAGTGAGTGGCAACTGAAAAAAAATAATTTCTTTTAAAATGTTTCTCATGCAAGATCACTCATAACCTAAGCAGCACAAAACAGCAAATATGCTGTGTAGCATCATATGCTACCAGAACAGATGTTGGCATTCCTGAAAGGCTGCATGTTTTGGTAATTCAAAATCTTTTAATGTTTTTAATTTTCAAAAAATGATTTTTACTCTGCTATGTTTTTAACTGTTATGTTTTAATACTCAAATTATTTGATTATTTTTAACCTTTGTAATTAATGTTTTAGTTGAATCCTTTTAAAATTATTGTAAGCCACCTTGAATCCTATTTTGGGAGAAAGGCAAAATATAAATCCAATGAATGAAATAATGAATTTTTGTTGATCAGCACACCAAATGGTGGGCTGTAGGCCATCTGGATTTTACAGTAAGACACTGCAACACAAACACCTTTGCAGGAGCATGTAGAGAAGTGGTAGGGAATATGTCTTCTCTCCTGATGTTGCTAGACTGTAAATCCCCTTCCTTGATGACCATGCTGGCAAGAGTGATAGGGGCTGTAGTCATTAACATCTGCAGGGTCACAATGTTTCCCACCCTTGTTGTAAAGGCATTAAGGTAAGTCACATTACATACAAAAGGAACAACTGAACTTTAAGAAAAACACAGTGGACAATTCTTGTAAAAAATTTGAGAATAAAGTCCATGTTTTTAAACTGTCAAGCATATGTGGTGGCAAATTAATCTATTCTTAAATATATATGCACTACATTAAAGTCCAGAAACTAGTTTTTTGTTGCAGAATTAAGAACTTTAGGATTACCCAGAACTAGGTTAAAGCTAGATTTTTGCTTTTGTTTATTTTGAGCATCTGACCATATGGTAGAGTACTATTAGGATAAAATAACAGGCAAGCTTTGCTGTATGATGGCTGAATAATGAATGAGTGTGAATTAAATGGAGGGCAGATGGTGATAGCTTCTGTGCAACGCAAATTAACAAAGAATCCATGCAATAAACCTCAAGCAAAATAACTTGGAACTCTAGAAATGAATAATGGTTTTCTTCTCTACAGTTGAGTGTGTTTTGAAGAAATGTCTTCACTGATCTTTAAGCCAGAAATAGTAATTTTGTAGCCCTCTGGAAACAGTTGGATTCCAAAATCCTAGCCAGCAGAGGCAGTGGCGAATAATGTTCAGAGCTGCAGTCCAACAATATGGAGGGCTGCAGCATTCTCACTTTGTTTTCAGTGCAGTCAGACTTACATTTTACGCTAGCTATGTATTGCTAATATTGATTCATTCTTAAAGCAAAATGTCCCAGCTATTTACAGGCATCACAGCGAAGTAGTTTGAAGAGCAACTGAAGAAACAATGCCCAGTTTTTGGCACTTTTATGAAAAATATGTAACATAGAAGCCCTTTATTGCAAAGAAACAGTGGGGCCACTCTCTAACAACCCTGAGTCAACTCTGTAAAGGTCAAGTAGGAGCATCAGCACCTAGTTCAGAGAAGGATAACAAGGATGGTAAGGCGTTATGGAGAACAAAACATAGGAAAGGCTGAAGGAGCTGGGCATGTTCATGTCTAGTGAAGAGAACACTAAGGGGTGACATGTTTGCACTCTTTAAACACACAAGGGCTGCCACAGAAAGAAGGGGACAGGCTTGTTCAGTGTTGTGCCAGAGGGTAGGATCAAGTCTAATGGTTTGAAATTACAGGGAGTTAGATTTCAATTGAACATTAGAAGGAACCTTTTGACCATAAGAGTGATTCAGGAATGGAACAAACTACCTAGAGAGGAGGTGGGGTCTTTTTCTTCTGGTTGTCTTTGAAAACCGGCTGGACAGCTACCTGCTAGGGATGCTCTAGCTTAGCTACGGTTCCTGTATTAAGTAGGGAGTAGGACTTGATTCTATCAATGACAGAATAAGTTGCGCCAGGAATGGTGCCATGATGCAAAATAATGTGGTTGCTTCAAGTGGCTGATACTGGACGGTAGCAGCAAAACATTGGAAAGCACTGGAAAAGTGAGGTATGCACCGGTCCTGAACCTCCTAATCTATTTGCTGCTTCGAGATGTGGATGACACTGTCTCATTGTGAGTGTTGAAGAGAAATTCAATTACCAGTCCAATTAGCTTTTGTACATAGAATGGGGCAGGAGCACTGTTATTTTTTTGTGTGTCAGGTAGAACGGTCTTGATTCAAGCTGCATCCATACTGCAGAAACAATCCAGTTTGATATGATACCATTTTAGCTGCCATGGCTCAATGCTATGGACTACTGGGATTTAAAGTTTTTTATGGCACCAGAGCTCACTGACAGAGAAGGCTAAATGTCTCACAAAGCTACAGTTCCCAGAACTCCATAACGTGGAGCCATGAATGGTAAAGTGGTGCTAGACTGGATTATTTCTTCAGTGCAGATGTAGCCTCAGTTCCAAGTTACACCCTTAGAACAGTAACCTATAAAATATGACCTCTGCAGATTAGTACAAAAAGCTTAATCCAAATTTACAAAATTATGTTCAAGGTAACTAATATAGCAGATTTATATTTATATTTAAGCACTTACCTGGTAAGCCAAGATATTGTCCACAGGCAAATGGTCATACTGGTGGAGGATTGCTTTTTCCTTCCCTGAGGTACTCAGCCTTGAAATCAAATGGAGCAACAAGAAGGAAAGCCTATTCCTTTGCACACTGCCTAGAAATACAGCAAGTGCTATCGGGAGACAATGAACCCTCTATCCCTCTCTCTGCCAGCCCAAAGTAGGCAAGTAAATGTCTTCAGACTAATAATTTTGCACTTATCTTGAAGGCTGGTTTATATAGCATCTTGATATGGTGAACTGATGGCCAGACTTGGACAAAGACGACCAGAGCCAGATCACCCAATGATGGGGTCTGAATCTCTCTGTGTCTAACCAGCATCGTGAGGATAAAACAGAATATATCCTACTCATGTGATTGTGAGCTCTTTGGAGGAACAAGAAGACAGAATGTAACAAAATAAATACCTGTCCTCTTGATCCAATTCCTACTCGTCTTCTAATCTCTATAGCTCCCTCCTTCCTGCCCTCGCTTCTCCATATCTTCAATCTCTCTCTCTCTACAGGCTCCTTCCCGTCGGACTTCAAACATGCTCTCATTTCCCCAATTCTGAAAAAACCTTCTCTTGACCCCTCCTCTTTGTCTAGCTATCGTCCGATTTCTCTTCTCCCCTTTCTTTCTAAGGTTTTGGAACGGGTTGTTTATTCGTGCTGTCTTGAGTTTCTTGAAACCAACTCCATCCTTGATCCCTTTCAGTCTGGTTTCCACCCAAGGCATTCCACAGATACAGCTCTCACTAAGATCTCGAATGACCTTTTACAGGCCAAGGCTAATGGCCTCTACTCTGTTCTCATCCTTCTCGATTTGTCTGCAGCCTTTGACACCGTTGATCACTCCCTTCTAGTTAATATACTTTCTGAGCTTGGGTTCTCAGACTCTGTTCTTGACTGGTTTAGATCTTACTTGTCTGGCAGATCTTTTGCAGTAGTTGCAGGGGGTCAGACTTCTTCTCCTGTTCCCTTATCTGTTGGAGTTCCCCAGGGCTCTGTTCTGGGTCCCCTTCTGTTTTCTCTCTACACACTGTCCTTAGGAAAACTCATTAGCTCTTTTGGTTTTTCCTACCATCTGTATGCTGATGACACCCAGTTGTATCTTTCCACCCCTGACCTTTCTCCAAGGCTTCAACAGCAAGTCTCGTCCTGCCTCACAGCTGTCTCGCAGTGGATGCGCCATCGGCGTTTGAAGCTCAACATGTCCAAGACGGAGCTTCTTGTCTTTCCTCCTAAGCCCACCCTTCAACACTCTTTTTCTGTCTCTGTGAACAACATTTCTATTCAACCAGTCCAGCAAGCCCGCAGTCTTGGCTTTATCTTTGACTCTTCTCTGTCGTGTATCCCTCAGATCCAGACCACAGCCAAGGCTTGTAGATTCTTTTTGTACAATATTGCCAAAATCCGACCATATCTCTCTGCCTCTACTGCCAAGATCCTGGTCCATGCCCTAGTGATCTCACGACTTGATTACTGTAACGTCCTCCTGGCTGGGCTTCCTCTTTCTCACCTCCGTCCTTTAATCTCTGTCCAGCATTCAGCTGCACGCATTATCACTTCCACCCACCGCTCTGACCACATCTCTCCTGTGTTGGCATCCCTTCACTGGCTCCCTCTCCCCTTCCGCATTCAGTATAAGCTCCTGCTGTCGACATTTAAAGCCCTCCATGGACTGGCCCCTCCTTACTTATCAGACCTTCTTTCTCCTCACCTTCCCACCAGGGCCCTCTGTTCTGGTAGTCAAGGTCTGCTGTCTCAGCCCAGGATTTCCTCTGCCCCATCCCGGATTCGCCCCTTTTCACTTGCTGCCCGTCACTCCTGGAACCTTCTTCCCCCACAAGCAAGAGCCATCACTTCTTTAACTAGCTTCAAAACGGAGTTGAAAACCATCCTGTTCAGAGAAGCCTTCCCAGGCATTGCATAATTGTCGCTTACCATCTGATGTTCTTTTAGTGCCTGTTTATCAAACCATTTCCTGTATTGCTATGTATTGTATATGTATTATCCTACTTGAGAGTATGTATTTTCCCTGGATGAAGATTAACCTTCCATTTTGAAGCCAAGCCCTCCCTCCAGTCCATCTGCCTTGGTCCAGACCTCGGAGGTAGAGAGGAACTGCTGGACCTCTTACCCTCTCCCTCCACCACTCCCTTCTCCTTCTGTGTCATGTCTTTTTAGATTGTAAGCCCGAGGGCAGGGAACCGTCTAACTAAAAAGATTGCATGTACAGCGCTGTGTAAATTTACAGCGCTTCATAAATAAAGGTTAATAATAATAATAATAATAATAATGAGATAAATAATACACACACACATAAATAAAAAAGATTTACTTCTGATTTGTCCATGCTCATTTGGGCAATCCATTGCTGGAACTGGATGTTTACTAGGTTTCCCTGGCCAAAACTGCCAAGATCTAGGAAAGAAATGAGCCTTCAAATGTTGGATGGCCACTTCTGGCATTCTTTACAATCGACTACACAGGGGTGTAGCAAAGCAATTTTCGTGGAGATCAGGGAGAAATAAAAATTGGTGGGTTGAAGAGATTGGACATCTGTTACTATAAAAGTATAGAAAGTTTACACATCATATTAGCCACCTCCCCTTTTTTCCACTTTATATGATGCTGAGCTGGTAAAATGCAGTGAGCAAATGAATTTCATGGCAACACCACAAGAAATTGTTGTAATAGCTTCATTTTCTTGGTAAGCAATAACCATTCAGACTTTGGGGTATGTCTCTGAAAAAAAATGTCAAAAGATTTTTTCCTTGTTGCCAGAGATAGGAAAGTTTTAAATAACAGCTGTGACGTCTATGAAGTGAAAGCCTGTTGCAGCTCAATGTAATTCACAGTTCTGGTCTTGCCTTATTTCAGTCACACTCTTGTCATGTAGAAAGCTATTCTGCTATTGATGTAGCCTTCTTCCAGGCAGCACAGTAAACCTTCCTGTGAGGTGATATACCCAAAGCAGTAGCATGCATAGAAAGGGATAAAATTCCTCTAGTAGGCCTTCTTTTTCTATCCACTTCATAGCAAAAATAAAGGTACCTTCAACTTGAATTAGGAGAGAAAACACACTCCGGTCAGTGTTTTAGTTTTGTTTGTTTTTTAAAATCCAGGAAACACTGTTTTGGCCCCAGCAGAAGTGGGCTTGCCACTATGGAGGTGAGGAATTTTTGTTTTCGTGAAAGGAAGATCAAAGGCATTCTTACTCTTTGTAAGACCTCATTTCTCCTCATAGTCCATCTTTTAGATTCCTGAGCACATTAACAGCTTCCAAAAAGTTCAGTTTTTGAGGACAACAGAAAGCTATAGGCAATCTCAAACAAGGAAGGAGTCCCAAAGCTGCAGCAGGGCAGTTCCAGGGGTGCCAGCACCTTCTGAAATGTTTCATCTGGGAAGACGATTAAAGAAACCAGTTCCAATCTTTCAAGGCATTGGAAAAGCTGGAGCAGGAATATAAGGCTTGATTTAAGACCTGGGCCTTGTTTCCACTATGGTTTAAACCGGATCATGATTCCAAATGATTTGGTTTAAACCACCATGGTTCCCACTTAATTTCAATCACTGAAGCGATTCAGAAAGGGAGGGCCATGGTTTTTACCCATTTAACCCATATCAAAAAGACAATGGGGTGTTTTGGGGGCTTTATCGATTTATTTAGAAATAAATCGATTCAGCCCATGTGGGAACCCGGTGGATTCAAATCCGCCCTGGTTCCCACTGGCAGCAGCTTCCCTGGCCTCTTGGCCATACCTTTATGCCTGCTCCTTCCAGTCCTCCATCCTCCCAGCCTGCCTCTCTCCTTTCACCCCGGCGTCTTCTCCGCCCCCGGCCTACCGGTATGGCCAGGAGAAATCGAGGGAGGCATGGTGGGAAAGCCATGGCTGTGGTTTCCTGCACTGATTCTTGAAACTGGTGCAAACATAGTGGGAACTACTGTTTGCTGAACCGATTTCAGGACATGCCAGGAAGGCAGAGGATTCTCCACATCCCAATATGTGGACCTGTCACCATAGGCTGGAGGTATGGGGTTTTTATTCCCATACAAAATACAGACCAATGCTCTCCTCGATGACTTTCTGGAGGAACTCTTCATTGTCTCTTTCATAGATTTTTGAGCATGGAAACATCCTGAGACAGTTTAGCTGATTCTTTGAGGACAACAGCAGGTCAATAGTGTGCATATTGTAGCTATATCATCTTGTACTAAGGAGAGCTTTTGGAGTTTTAGGAGAGCAGTTTCAGGAGGTGCCAACACCATCTGAAACCATCCAGGCAGATAGTTAAGCAGACTAGATTCAAGGTTTCTAGGTTTGGGGAATATTTAAGAAGAAATGGAAGACTTTGTTATTTTCAGTGTTTGTTATTTTTAAGTGATTCATTCACTCAGCATACATGTTTGGCTTCTACTGGCCAGCCTACTGATAGGTGAATAATATCTTCTTGGTTATCTTACTCTCTGAAAGGCCAAATGAGTCAATGTAGAACACAAGTGTTGATAGCAATGGTGCTATATAACCATCCTGAGTATGCAGGGTTCCCTTTTGTCTAGCCTAGCCAACCTTTTGTGTAATGATAGCAATGTGCATGGATCTTTTGTATTATGTAGATCTGTCTTGCCACTTCTGGAGTAATTCAAACAGAGGCTACTTCTAAAAGCTGTATGACCTCATTATGACTAGCCTCATCTCTGGACACTGTCTAGCCTCTCACTGTACATTTCTGGCTTTGGAATCTTCATATTACAACACAGTTTTACACCTACTGACAGCTACCATCTTGATTGATAAACATACAAAAACAAAAATGTGGGGACAGGACAGAGTCTCTAAAAAAACTAAGCTATAAGACCTCTGTAATATTAATTCTACCAAAAGAACAGTTAGAATAGTCTTATCTTAAATATTTAGTTGTTCTGTACAAATGTGTCCTGTTTTATATGTAGAAAACCCATTAAACATGCAAATATATAGCAGAAAAGGTTAGAAGTTCTTATGAATTTATTTACACAATTATTAAAGTACACAAATACAGTGGTAATACAAATGAGGTGTTCTGAGATATCTGTTACCAGTACACAGGTTTATAGAGACATTCTAACTATATTTTCAGTAGGTGATGGTGGGATTTAACTATAATGGAAGGGCAAGGACTGCCCACAACCAAGTACAAGTTGAGAAATTTGCATCAGTCAACTTTTAAAGTATAGTACAGCTATTGAAGGTTCCAGATATATATAGAGAAGAAGAGGCTGTCTTTGTAAGTCTCTAACATTACATCATCGACCACAGGTATTTACAAAGAAAGCACACGGAAGTGAAGAACTGTACAAAATGGAAGTGCACATGCCCGAAGAACCAACATCTATAGTAACCAAGTGATACAATTATTCAAAATTCTTCATGGACCAACATTAAAAACATTCCCATTGCACTCTCCCAAACATAGGCTGCAACAAATGAGACCTTCAATTTAAATAAACACTTGGTTAATGTCGTGGTTGTTTTTTTTTAAAGGACAAGATTGTTCATATCCTCAAATCCACAAAACTAAAAAAGAAGTGACAAACCTTTGGAACGATTAAAAAAAAGAAAATCTTGCAATTAAACAAACAAAAAAGGAAAACCATGGAGTTAAATTAGCCACCAAGTTTCCAAGGAGGCAAGAATTTCACGCTTCTTGATTAAAAAGCATCAACACAACACATCTATGTATTGCATCTTCACTCCCAAAATGGGACTGATGTTGTTTTGAGTGGTATTTGGTATGATTCACATGCCTTCCACTTTCCCAGGTTACAAAGGGATAAATATATTGCTCAGGAAAAACAAAGATTCTTCCATATCTATAGCTGGCACACTTGTTTGCTAAAGTAAGTGTTTTGGCCATTACATAAGTGTATCTTCAGCTGAAGGCCAGCTGTTCCAAACTTGCACACATTAATATTAAAGAATTCAACAAGCTTGAATGATCTCAAGTCTTGGCATCTTGCAGCAGGAACATTTTGTAGCCCTGAACCTTGGCATAACACAGCAGGCTATAAGCACTTGCAATTCTCGGCATACTCAAAAGAAGCACACCTACTACAACACTACTCACACTGCAGTGGGAGCAGATTTCATTGGCATCTGTGCCAAAAACCAAACTGAGACTATGGATCCTATCTCTCACATAAACTCCTCCACATGAACAAAGGACAGCAGATATTGTACATTCGATATTTAAAACTTCCTGAATAGATTTTGAAGCTAAAATTTAGAGCTTTGATTTCTTATCTTCAGAGTCTATGAAGGATTTTTATTACCTCTACTGGTGTTTCTTCAAAATATCTCCTGCTCTTTCCTGGACAGTCCTAGAGACTAAAACATTAAAAAAGTTTCTGTACTACATGAAGATTTCATTGAAAGGGAAAAAAATGGAAAAACGAGACAGTCAAATGCAAAATAATTTTTTTTTAAAGCAACCCTTGAGAACATCCTTTCTCCTCCTCTTCTGTAGAATGGGACCATACAAAAGTAACAGTGAAAAATAAAAGCTGACTATTCTAATTCAATTTACACATTCCCTGCCTGACTTAAGTTTACAATAAATTTCAAGTCTTTTGTGTTTTGCTGTAAATTTCAGGATTGTTCACATTTCTATATAGGTTTCAAATCAGACAAAAGGCGAGACTGAATTCTTTACAGAGTTAAGCCCATAATCTTAGCAAAATGAATACAAAACTTTTTTAAACGAAGTAAAAGATTTACAGTTACAGTAGAACAATAAAAAGGGGGTAAAGGCTGCCGCCTGTGGAGGGAGAACTGAAATGGCTATTAAATAACAGGCGGTTAATGCTGTAAACCGTCTCTTCCTTTTCCAGCCCTGTTGCAAGAGTTCACATAAGGTTATCAGGTTTCTGGCCAAAGCCTCTTGTAGTGGCAGCTGCTGGATTCTGTCCGTGTTCCTGCAAGTATCCTCAGTAAGTGGCAAGGAGAGATCCAGTTGTAATTATGTCTTCTGCTCTAGTTTGGGGTAGATTTGCTAGTAAAAGCCATTGGTAACATAGGAGATCAGCCATGCATTATCTGCCTCTCAATGGCAACACTGTTTCACCGATGCACAGCAGACTGGAGCACACTGGTCGTTGCCAGAGCAGGAATCTATTGAAGCCAAAGAATAAAGTATCAATATCAGCCCAGATCTACTGTAATGACAAACAAATGGATCCATTAAGTAATCTCAGCCACGTCTCATAAATATAACCGAGTTGATGCATCCATTTCAGGAGATTGAAATGTAAATGCACAAAACTGCGTTCCAACAGAATCCATGTTGCACCCACCTGTGGCACCCATGATAAAAGGCATTTTCCTTCTGCAGTAAGGTTAAGGCAACAAAGGCACCTCATGAGCAAGGAGAAATAGTATGAAGAATGAAGGAAAAAAGCACATGCTGGCAAAAAGAATAGATCAGATGATTCAGGTTAGTTTCTGAATCAGTAATGAAACCCAAATCAAGAGGCAAGGTGATCAATGCAAGTGTTACCAAAAAGAAATTGGTATTTTAACAGTGACATTGTTTTGAACATGTTCTACAATATCTTTTCATATGCAAATGCAGTGTTAAGCGAGGTCCCATGAACTCTGCAATCAGAAAATTGTGCCAAATCTGGCAATGCATTGTCTATCCCTACAAAAATGCCTAAATAAGGATTAGGTGCACTTCAGTATCTAGTAGTTGTTGCTGGCCGTGTTTCTGAAGGCTTCTGAATAACTAAGGGCAGGAATAATTTCTGAAAAAAATGCCCTCCTTTATTACAATGGTATTTTTCATCTTCAATGTGTCATCAGGTGCTTACAAATTCAACAATGATCCCCCAGCTTCTCAACTGGAGAATGAGAGGCAGGGGTTTGATTAATATGAACTGGACTTGCTTCCACTTCCTCTCTCAAAAATATCCAAGAGAAGGAAAATGCTATTCAGCTTAAAGTGACTGAGAAAGCATGGAATGACAATATTTTGCACTCCATTGTTCACATAAGCAAGGTATATAAAATAGTTTTAGTGGGCTAAAGGATACCCACACCCACCCACCACATAGCCAACCTGACAAAAAAAAATGAGCAGCAACTTGTACAAAAGCAAGAATGGGGGGAAAAAGATCTATCCCTAGCAAGCTGGAGCAGGCCCCATTCTGCAGTCAGATGATATTCAAGCAGCCATAAAACTATATTAGATGAGCAAAATATCTTAACTAATATGAGATACTGCTAGCTTTTGCAATTTTGTCTTCACATGGGAGAACCAAGACTAGTCTTCCAATGCACAGTTCACAGGACCTGGTCTTAAGTATTAACTGCAGCAGCAACAATGTTTTCACATGCAAAAAGAGGTTAATTATTATAAACAAGCACCTTAATAGCGGACTGACTTCTGCAGTTCTTTTCTCAAAATTCCACTGTTTACAAACAGGAATGGTATTTAACAGCAGGTGACTCAACTCTCCTATCTGCAGTTTATATAACAGCTTTGACAACTTCCAATTTCAGCTACTCAAATGTTGATCTTGCCACACAAGGGTATATTCCCTCCCTTAAATTTTAATCCCATTCATACTACAGGGAGAAACATCCATAAGAAGCTAACTGGAAGTCAGTTGGCTGAATGTCTACTTCCAAGTTTGCCAACTGCATAGACTGCATCCTATTCCTGTCCTAGTCTTAGTCTCTCCCAGAGCACACAGCAAGGAATGTGTGACTCTGCAGAGACTAGACTATGAATCTCATCATGCCTCACCATAGGTTATAACAACTAGGGCTGATGGGAACTACAGTTTAACAACTTTTGCCTACTCCCAATACACATTGCCTCACCCCAGCACAAAGGCAGATTTTCTACATATTCTCTTGTGATACTGCCTTTTTAATTGGGTCTCCCACTCTGACAAATGGAAGCAAGTCTCCATTTAGCACAGCCCATTGTGACCCCCGACACTGAAGGTGCTTCAGAAGAGAATCCTTGCACTCAACTGAAATTCTGCACAGCTGGATTATCCAAGTGATCTGATTCATGTGGATAATCAGTTTGCTAATGTAATTGACAAAGTAAAGAGCTGTGGAGTCAGACAAACCGCAAAGCAGTGAAGAGGAGTAAGAGTGCTTCTGCACCAACAGGAGAATTAGTGTGGCATGTAGCTTTATCAATGGCAGGGAGAGGGAGAATGCCCAAAAACAGAATCAAAGGAACAAGACTCTACAGTTTGAAAAAGCCAAAGGAATAGCTTCTAAAATGCTTAAGATTGGTCACAAGCTACAGACTGCCCCACAGGCTCCCGTGAAGTCCCTATTGACTGTCAAGACATAAAGAAAGATCAACTGATAAACTTTAGAACTGCAGCTATCACAGACATTCATTCATTTACTGTGAACAAAGGCATTTAAGAGTCCCCTGTAAAGAGTCCACAGGCACACCTTCCCAGTATCATTATCAGTTTTGAAAATGTTTTTTTAATCTTTGGCTGTTTGTGGGAAAGGGCAGAGAACAAGGGCTGTATTAATGTTTTGCACTACTCACACCCTGAGGTAAATCATATTTAAACCAGGCAACAATAATAATCTTAGTGTTCACATTTTACAGTGCTGGAGCTCATGAATGATTATATCATTGCCTGATTAAGTAATAAGGTATTTCAAGATCTGTAGCTGTGAGAATATGATTGATTTCATTGTATACCATGCAATGTTTCTGTATATGGTAACAAATTCTCTCTTTTTAAAGTGTATGTTCCCTTTATTATTTAATCTTAAGGTGTTTAATATTTCTTGCAAATTTACTGGTAGGCTGCGAATGTGCAGGAAAAAAAAGTGCAGGGATGGGGTACATGTAACTTCCCAAAACACTGATAAACTGCAACTCCCTCACCACTATACATGCTGTCTAGGGTTGATGTGAGTTGGGAGTTCAACAACATATGGAAGGCAATGCACCCTATATTCCTGAGCTACTATAATTCACTCTAGAATAATGTACCTAGGAATGTAGGCTTTATACAAGACATAACCATCTATTATTAAGGGAATATGCAAATATCTAGCCAATAGCAAACTGGGGGTTGCAAACATAGTAATTTTGTTATACAGTTCACAAACTATCCAGGCCCTCTTAAAGGGCATGCAAAAGCAACTCAGTCTGACAATGTACATACTTTCTTATGAGGAAATGAGCAATGTGTAAGGAAAAAAAAGCCACATAAAACACCAAAGTGTTCTATTATGATACCATAAGCTACTCTGTATGTCAGCTGTAGCACAGTCGGCCCTTCCTATAAACTTATTTTTTATACATGGATTCAAGCATCCACGGTTTGAAAATGTTAAAAAAAAAAAAAGTATAAATTTCAAATATCAAACCTTGATTTTCCATTTTTTATAAGGGACACCGTTTTGCTATGTCGTTATATTTAATGGGACTTGAGCATCCACGGATTTTGTTATCCACAGGGGAACTTGGAACCAAATCCCAGCATATAATAAGGGTTCACTGTATATCCTATCTGGTTTCTCTTATACTAGTGAAATTAGCAGGTTGGTGTTTTTTTTTGGGGGGGGGGGATATTTTAATTAATTTGAAGCACACCTAATGCTATGTCATCTGCAAAGTGGTAGGAAATAAAGTGCAGAATGAACATGAAAAGCCTCCCAATTTGAAGTCCCCACAGGAGTTAGTCCAACCCCACCCACCATGCTGGTGTCTAGCGAGAAGGGACTCACCCAGTGCTGCTTTCCAACGAGAAGGAGACGAGCAGCTACTTGCCATGGTGTTCGAAGGGAATGCTATTCTGAGGTGGGGGGGAAAAGACAGCCATTTGTAACAATTCCACTGTCCAGTATATGATTTCAAATTATCTGGAGCTGCTTTTCATTTGGAAGAGTGTTCACTTCAGATGCCTCACAGTCGCTAGTCCTTCACTGATCAGAAGTCCCCACAAAGTTGACAGCCTCACAGTTTGACGGAATGTGTTTTGGCAGACGTATGCTGCTTCAGCAACAGATGGCAGCCACTGTATTTTTTGGAAGCACCTATGTTCAAGAAACTCTCAGCTCAAAAGGGTAATCACTGTAACTGGTTTCTAGTCAGTAATGGCCACTGATTCAAAAAAACATTTTCCTTTGGCATAGTAACTACCTTGCAGTGCATTTTCACCTCTTCGTAACAGAAGAAAGCCCTCATCTCTCATTAACACAAAGTTCTGCTCAAGATTAATCTGGCATCCTCAGACTATGATCCGCAAACATGCAAACACTATCTTGAAAACTAAACACTTAACTGAAGTAGCACCCTTTTACAATTCTTGTCTGTAAAACATGTACATCTCCCTTGCATAAGCTTGTAGACTTGCGAGATTCACATTTCTCTGTGTATCATGGATTAGTCAAAAGCATCTCATTCTCCCAATTACAGGATATAATGGGAACAAATGTTATGTGTTTTACATTCACTCTGGTTGAATCACCTTTTAATAACTATTATGTCTCTCTCTCTCTCTCTCTCTCTCTCACACACACACACACACACACACACACACACACACACACACTCATTCTGAATGCCTCCCTTCCTTTATGCTGTGCTGGGCAATTCCCAGGGGTTGCACTATTCCCCCTACAAGATCTTGAAGGTGTATACTCCACTCCCATTTTTTTTGGCAAATGTCAATAGCCCAAAGCCCCCCCTCCCCACCCAAAGGAGATCAAATGTACTCAAATCCCCAGGAGTGTGGAAAGCATGTTAAAAACATTTCTTCATTTGGAAAAAAAATTGGAGGGGTTTTAGGGGCTCGAAAACGGGCTTTTAAAATATATAAACAGAGGCACACAATTGACATTCATGCTTACATAAACCTCAGTGTTGCTTCCTTAAGCAGATACTGCTTAGCAGAGCAAAAACTATCCTCTTAGCAAGGGTCACTCCGTCTCTGTTGCATCAGACCAAAACAGTGTTTAATCTCTGAATATATTCCTTACATTGCAAGAAATGCTAAATTCAACAAAACAGGTAGGGAGTGTCTGTTCCAGCCAGCCACAGCACCTAGACCATGTAACTCAGACCCTTGAAAACCTTAGTATGAAGTCCTTGGATGTATACCTAAGGATTATTTTGTTTTTAAAATATTAATATTTAGTTACCAACGACACTCACTAGATGACAGACTTTTCTAACCAGCATAGAAGAAAGTGCAGCCAGGCTTCTGATTTTTTCCATAGGATGTCTAATTAGTTCCACATAGTGTTTCCTTCTGCAGTCCCCACTCCCACAACTATTCAAACAGAAGAGGGAGCGATAAATCCTACTGTCTGAAAATGTGTGAGGCTGGGAACAGATGGATAGGCTGAATGCATACCAGGACACAAGGAGAGAAAGAACAGTAAGAAAGAAAAAGGATGGAGTGGGAGTGGATATAAAGACAAAAACCAGAAGAATAGTGAAAGAGCACTGGGTGATCCCACAAGGGCCCCATTCATACTGGGGTAAAAGACATGGAGGGAACTGGGATGATCCGGATGCCCCTCCCCCGAATCGCTCCGTTAACAAGTGCCCACTACAAATTGAAATCGAATGCATTTTGACAGAAATCGAATGCATTCTGTAGATTGGCCGCTGCCAATCAAGCTATCGTCATGGTGACGTTTGCAGGGCATCGGGGGAAGTGTCCTCCCTTTTTAAAGAGCCAGGCACAGGGGTTTCAGCGGCTGAAGCAGGGAGAGAGATGCCTCTCTCTCTCTCTTTTAATAAACCTGTGGGCTTTTGGGTCAGATCTGCCCCTGTCCCAGGCAAAGGATGGGATTGCCATGCTTTTTTTTTTTTTTGCTTTTAAAAGCAACATTAGCTTTCCCTTTGCTTCCCTTGCTGTATCTGCTCAAGAAGACAAATCATTCGCATATTTGCTCAAAAAAAATTGGTAAAAATGTAACATTGATTGTTTGCAACATTTGTAGCTTCTCCCTCTGCAGAAAGCAAGGAGATCCAAGGATATCCAAGTGCAAGCCTAGCTCCATCTGCCTCTGGAATATAAACCATGCGCATGTGCGCTCAAAAAAAATTGTTTGAATTTGAAAAGGGGGGGGGGGGGTTTGCCTGACATGAGCTCCGTTCATGACCTGATTTTTTCCTCCTGCAAGGGAAGGAATGCCCAGCGACAGAGGGCTTTGGGCAGGGGATGCAGGGAAAAGAGGCTCCTAAAGAATGCCTTCCCTTGCTCCCTTCTGCCCAGGGCTCTTTCCTCCTCCCCCTCCCCTCCAATGAGGGGAGGAAATGCCTTGCCCTTTGCCCACCCTCTGATCTAAATCCCTCCCTCAATTTGCCTCGATCGTGATCGAGGCCAAAGTTCTCATTCCCAGGACCCGGGTTTTTTTTAAAAAGAAACGGTATTTGCACCGATTTCAAAAGACCCGCGCTAGGGGCCATTTACCACGGAACGGGTGTGCAAGCCCCGGATTCGCTTGTGTGAGATTCGGGGTGAGTAGGAACTTCACGTGATTGAATCGGTTTCAAAACCGATTTTTTTTGTAATGTGAATGGGCCCAAGGTTTCCAATATATATGAAGTTGCATGATCCTACTAGTCTTGAAATGAAAGGAAGGTTCAACCGTTTTTAGGAAAAGGAAGACAGATCAGTACTTCTTGTGCATACAACAGATCTGAGAAACCTGATATCTAGATACGGTGGATATCTAGATACTGTTCCACTCCACACTGGCCGCCAACAAGCATGACCACTGGTCAAGGGTAACGGGAGTTGTATTCCAACAACTGAAGAGCCATACAGTTCTCTATCCCTGACACAGAAGAGTAAACCTGAAATACCAACAATCCACAAATAAATTTGGAAAATCTCTGTGCTATTAATGCAACAATAAGAATATCTGTGTACATACTCTTCTAGTACATCATCATTTCATTTTCCAATGAATATCTACCCACACAAGCCCCTATCTCTTCCAGTGCTATAATTCTTAGAAAACAGAACATAGGAAAAGAATTCCTAAGATGACAGAATCTCTGAAATGCAATTAGGAAAATTTGGGATATTGCCTATTATCATGAAGGAAAATTATAGCAATCGTAGGAAAACAAATGAAGTTATTTTGTTAACTAATTTCAAAAGAATTTTAAAAACTATAGAGAACTGCTAAGTAAAGAAATTCAAATAGCAGCAACAAGTCATGAATGATTTCATCATGAAAGCTCACATATTAAAATGCTAAGTACTCACTTGACTGTCAGCTGCTAGTCTCCTACAAAGCCAGTAGGGCATTTGGCTACATGTCCACTTCTACTGCACACTATGTGTGAATGCCAAGGAGAGGAAAACTGTTCTGTGAGCTTATTTTGGTACCTGAGTGGTTCCAATCCAGCCTATAAAGCACAGGTGGGAATCTCACAGTACAGGATATGCTGGCTATGGTTCCTGGGATGACTCTGGAAGGCCATCTATGGCATGCACCTCACAAAAGCCCCACTCTTGCCATTCACAAACAGAAAAGGGGGGCGGGGAAGCCTTGTTAACTTTTCATGAGAGTTCAGACATAACAGCAGATTTGTTTCTTGTATTGCTCCCCACCTTCCCCCAATGGGTAGAAGGTATGGAGTGGGGAAGGCTACTTGAAGCAGCAGGTGTAGGCATGTTTCTGCAACCAGTGCATGACACTTGATGCTCAGATTATTTTGGAACCATAGCTTCTATCACCCCTATCCACTGCCTATGTTAATCGGGGATGATGGTAGCTTTAGTCTACTATTGGGAGGCCCAATTTTTGGGGTGGGGAATGCTGTAACTATAAAATGGGCCCTGTATGTGTTAAGACTGTTACCTTCGGTGAACAGGAGTGAGCTGCCCACTTTCAGCACTTCAATGGTAACGCCTCTAAAGCTTATTCCTCACTGCAGTAGTAAACCCGTATCTAGACAGCACTTTTTTAAATGGAAAGCAAAGGCACAAATGACTCTATACAAAAATCCCAAGCCTCCTACATATACAATAGCAGAAAGTCAGAGAAGATGGCTAGGCTATAGCAACATTCAGTCATGACAGTCCTCACTTATAGTCAGCCCTCGGTATGTGCGGACTTGCCACCCAGATTTGAATATCTGCAGATGGCAAGCCTGCATGGCAGCGTGTGCACATTAACTTCTGTTGTCCCTAGTGGCGGAGTGGCTGTGTGCATGCGCTACCACTGGGAACAACAGGGGCTGTCCCTAATGGTGGCACAGCAGTTTGAATGTGCCCACACTGCCATTGATGTTCCGTTGTCCCCAATGGTGATGCGGCCATGTGCACATGCCACTATTGGGGCCAATGGAACCTGAGCATCCACGGATTTGGGTATCCATGGTGGTGGTGGGGTCCGGAACGGATTCCTCGCAGATACCAAGGGCTGACTGTATTCTGAAGGGCTTTATGTCAGGGTATTGAGACAGTATGGTGTAGTGGTTTGAACAGTGAGCTATGACTCTGGAGACCAAGGCTTGAATCGCCATTCAGTCATGATACCCACTGGTAACCTTGGACAAGTCACATGCTCTCAGCTTTAGAGGAAGGCAAAGGCAAACCTACTCTGAACAACCCCTACCCCCAAAAAAGACTTACTATCATCGTAAGTCAGAAATGATTTGAAGGCACATAACAAATTCAAAACAAGTACATCAAGTTAATCCAATTGTATGGATGTTTAGATGTACCTTGTGTATTTGTTTTATTTCCTAAGAAACCCTGCTCCATTCCTGAAATTACTCCTTCCTCTGTGTCTGTCCCAAACGATTTTTAACTGTCATCAGCATGATTCCAAAGTTGATAAAATTATTGACCAAACCTTTGGTTGGCACCCTGGCTTTCATTCTATTCACCTATATAGAAAGCTGTAATCCACCCTACTTAATGGCTCTGACTACAGTAAACTAAGGGAGCATCACTCCTCTGTAACTCCTTATTTGATCTCATACTTGGTCAATATGTGTGTAGAATCATTTCACTTGGCCCAAGCCATCTATTATTTGCAGCTGAAGGAAGAATTTGGCAGGGCCTAGAGGTTTAATAGTTTTATTAAATACCACACACACACACACACACACACACTCTTCAAACATTTGAGAGGTAAAATGTTCCTTTTAAATCTACTTCTCTGCTCTTTATTAACTCTTCTTTCTTCATCATCTTCTGCTTTCTGTCTCATTTGCTCTTCCTTCTGCACTTCCTCCTTTGCAGCAACTTCAAATTTTCCGCTCCCTGTAGGCTCCACTCACACCCCATCCCCTGGTGGACCTGCTAGAGTGGTCACCAAAGAAAGAGTTAATGCTGACCCACAATATATCACTATTGGGATTTAATATAGACATAACAAAATTAATGGGTGCCAAGATAAGAGTTCACATACAGTAATTAAATAATGTTGAAGTGCTTTTAAGTTTTTGAAGAGGTCACTGTGTTTAGGTTAAAATTATGAAAATCACCAACATAAATTTAAAACAAGATGCTAGGATTTATTAGCTGAGTTACAGACAATGTATAAACAGAAAGTAGGCTGTGTTTCACCCACAGGAGGGGCCGAGACCTCTCAAAGCAACCATTTCAGAGGGAAACTCTTTTAAAGTACAAGGAAAGATTTGTGTTTTATTTTGGTCAGATTTCCAAAGGCTGTAAGAGAGTGAGAGCTTTAGTTTTTCAGTTGGCATTACACACAGAAAGAGAAGGCAATATTCAGTTTTGCCAAGGGTCTGGCCAATCTTTTTTGGTACTGAAAACGTAGTCCCATTTGGTGATCTTTCTTCCCCACTAGTTGCTATATTAAATCCTACTGAGAAACACAGCAAGGTATTATGGTGTTTTCCCCACACTAAAGCAGAAAAGGAAGGAAACATGTATGGGTTTACAGCATCCAGATTATTAGTAAAGAGCCACAAGAAAGCCAGCAAAGTAATGTATTGTCTATAAGGTGCCACCAAACAATGGCAAAGCATTACACAGTACTATGGGCTGTCACTGTTGATTATCTGCCTGCAGGGAATTCTTTCATACCCTGACACAAGGACAAACATCAAGACTTTAGCTAGCTACCTTTGAGGTACAACTGAGTAATACATATATTTTCTGCTCTATGTTAAAAACTTCACTCAGAAGAATATTATACATTATTGATCTGAAACAGTTTTTCGAAAAGTATATAACAGACCAACCTCTTTTGGTTCAATAAGTGTTACATCCCACAAATTTACTCCTTATTCCCTTATTCCAAAATGGGAAACATATGACATCTCCAGCTACTGTTGGAGAACAACTCCCATTGCCCTTCATCAGTGATTATGTTGGGTAGAGTCATTAAGCATCGGAGCACAACAACAGCTACAGGATCATAGGTTCGCTAATTCTACCTCATGCAGAACAGAAATGTATCAGACCAAAACAAATAATAATCTCATATTTGTGCATGACACTAAGAAAATTTGTCAAGATTGTGGCATATCTGTTTACTGTATTGTATAAAATGGCTCAATACATGTGTCATGCTAAATCATAGTTTAGCATGCCTTAATGTATTATACTGTTTAGTTATCCACAATATGCCAAGCCTGCTGTCTATATCTGGAACTGTGGTTAACATTAAATATGGTTAGATTCAACAAGCCAGTTTCAAAAACCAAGATTTTGAAGTTGAAGAGATCACAATCAGTATTAACCCCAACTAGTTGTGCATAACTATGGAAATACATATCACAACTGATTAAAATTAAAAGCAGAAACTTGTAAAGTCCTCCTGCCAGCAATGTCCATCAGAATTTAAAGCAGTCATTTTGGGGAAAATAACTAATTTAGAAACTGTTTGCTTTTACTACTCCCTAATATACAATGCAAAAATTCATCATCTATGAAGAAACCTTAGGAAAGTGGTATGCTGTTGCAAGACATGCCTGGTAGGCAATTTAGTGCCTTCTTAATTGAACAAAAGATCTGCAGACATTTGGCACACACACACACACAGCATATTCTGTTGTGCTTCAATGGCCCAGATGGAAACAAAATCCAGTGATTACATCTCAGAGGCTAAAACTGCTTTATTCTAGTTAAATCAAGTAGTTCAGATACGCACTTTCTTCCTCTTCCTTTGAGGTCTGCTGGATCTTGGCTTTACAGATGGAAGGACAAAAGAGAGTGTCTCAAAACCTCACAAGGTTTAATTTCTTCCAAAAAGTAAGCCTCTAATATAACCACAAGACATACACATTCAAACTTTAATTAAAAATCCCTTCTCATACTCCATGTCAGCATGCAAAGAAAAGCCTTAGATCGTAGCATTTCATCCACTACAATTATGAGCATAGCATCTTGTATGTTTCCTGATTTCCAGATTATTTGCTGGAAGTTCAGAAACTAATAAATTAGACTACCATCTGATTTGTACATGAAACATGACACAGTTCTCTTGAAAAGCAGCAGTATAGCATAAGGATTTATAATCACTATAATAAATGTCTATTAACAGCAGACTTTGGGCTTACAGAAAGACCATATTTGTGTAATTTAAACATCTGAATATTTCTTTTCGCTGCTCTCATGATATTATATTATCTTTTAGCACTTTGCTGCAAATGCTTGTGCTAGGAGATTGATATTACATTACACTTTTTAAAGCTTGATTCAGATTAAAGACCAGGAACCTGTGTTGGTCAAAGGTAAAAGTCTGAAAACTTGAAGTTTTATACAGCATCATTATGAAAATTTTATTTATTCCTGGTAGTAAACAGTACTGAGGAGCATAGTTATGGATGTTAACTCAAAAATCAGTGGCACTGTACTCAGTGAAGTTTACACCCTTATAAGTATTTAGACTGCAGCTTTAGTAAATAGAAGTCATACATTTTACTACAGCAGCAACAATTAATCCAAAGTAAGCCTCATTTAACCATAATCACCAACTTTGCATTTCCTTGTACTTTCATGAATACATTTCTACTCATCTATAAACTGCTTTGCCCACAAGCACATATACTGTAGTTTTTAAAGTTTTCATTTCTAAACTACAAAGCTCCAGTCTCCTCTTGAAATGTACCAACACCATCTTATATGTGGCAAATTTATCCTGTATTCCTGAGTGGCCTACATCTGATATGTGGTACTTAGAACCTTTTGCTCCTTTGGAACTTCTTCTCTGACATTAAGCCACCAACCAATTTGCAAACAGCTTCTGTAACAGTAATTTATGGTCTATGGCCTAGACTTACCAAACTTTTAGCATGCACATTATATTCTCTCTTTCTCTCACACACACACATTTAAATAGTAAGTTATTATTTCTAAATTCATAACTGGCTTTGCAGATATTATTTTGGACTACAGAACATGAAGCTCAGAACTGCTTCCTGACATCCAGGTCTCCTTGTTCTAACTTCAATGAGACAAAGCCCATGTTGTAAAACATTACAGGCTTGTAGGAGATCTAGTTGCATGTTCACATATATTGTGGGAGAGTCCATAATAAGGTAAAAAGGCTGACTACCAATATTATTTTATAGTTCTTCTCACACACCAGATTGATAATATATCCCTTTTCTCCTCAGAAAATCAAAAATAGAAAACAACCAACAAAAAATTGATAAACAAAATGGTGTCAATACCCATTCTACTTCACAATATTTAAGAAGATTATTCACCTTCCAAAAATATTCCTGCCTTTATACATTGTTTATTAAGGCTTACAGCCTGTTTCAGGATTCATGCTGTAAGAATTTTGAACATCAGACATATATTACAAAAGAAAAGAAAAGAAAGCATATTGTATTGGTAAAGTTACAACTCTTCATTAAAAGCCCCAAAGTGAAGACATGTACAATTCATTCACAACAATTCCAGTTTAGATTTATACTTTTGGCAAGGATGCATGTCTCATAAGTAGCTTGGAAATCATTTTTTCCCCTCAAACTTTAGAGGATTAAAAAAGGGCTGTAAAATAATTTAGACTGTATGAACAGTACCTAAGAAATTAAAGTGAAGGATGGAAGACAGGTAAGACAGACTCAGTCCTCTTTCTTCCTCTTACTTCATCAGGCACAACCACTTTAGAGGTATAGAAGCTTTCAGCATACTCCTCTTATACCAGATGCAATTATGGACAGTGCTTATAAATGAAAATTTATTCAGAAATATAGCCCAAGTTATGTTAAAATCTTCATGTGGGTCCATTTCTGCCACTAGACACTAGAGAATGAATGGTGCATGATTGCTACAGTTGATACTATCTACAAGCCTGGACAAATTGAGTATGTACTAAGCATCAAAGGAGAACACCTATTGGTTTTTCTTCATCATGAAATGTCACACATACTAGTATTCATTTGTTCGTTTCCGAGACCTGCAACGGTTAGAAAAAAGTGACCTTTAAATCAGTTGGTAATTCACACAGCACAGAAAAAGTCACTGAAATTTCCATGGCAACTGAAAATCTGTACCCTGTGAATACAAAGACATCCAAAAAGGTATTAAACTAGCAAGATACCCATCTTTAAATTCTAATAAGCCACACAGTGGCTCCCAACTTTTGGTCTTCCATTTATTTTGGACATCAGCTCCCAAAAGACCCAGCCAACTAGGCCTGCAGCCAACCAGGCCAACAATCAGCAATTATGGGGACTGAAATCCAAGTCACCTGGAGGACCAAAGGTTGGGAACCACTGACCTACATGATACTTGTCTTCACATTAAACCTCAAGATCAAAGAGCTAGGGACTTTGCAAGTAGCAACTATTCAGCTAATTCAAATCAATTAGAACTAAAAGCCAAACAGAATTATGAGGTGAACCTTCTTCCAACCCAGAGTATTTATACACTGAAGGGTTATGCCAAAAATAGTGGTCAACCTCCTATCCCCTTACCCATTAAAAAAAAAATCAGTGTACCTGCGAGGTTGACATGCGCGAGGTATCTTGTCTGCCTGTTAGATCAGATGAGGAGATATTGACAGGGGCCCCTCGGTGCAATCGCATACTCACTTTCCGTTCTCGCTCCATTCCAGACACTGGCCGAGGAGATGTGTTTGCTGATGCAAATGGAAAAATCAAGTTCTGTGAATGTAGTTGTCACCCAAAAGTACGTCTTGCCTAGGGTTGCCATAATTGTCCACTAAAACCTGGGACAAAATGTAGGACAAAATCTAGACCAAACTGTAGGACAACTGCAGGACAAAACTCAGCCCAAAATGTAGGACATTTAAGGTCCTCAATTTTTCTTAAATATCCTACATTTTGTCCCAGGTTTTAGTGGACAATTATGGCAACCCTAGTCTTGCCATAAGTTTGCCTCTCTTAACTGAGCAAGCTTATATTTCTAATATCCTGTGTTAAAACTACTATACTGAGTAGGCTTCAACCTTTTAGCATGTCTATTTGAATTGGTAAATTAAATCTAGAAATTACTATTACAAAAATGAGTTGTTATGCTATAATTATGGAGAAGGTCCAAGACACCTTAGTGCAGTGGATTTCAACTTTTTTCTATGCCCCACGTCCTAGGAAATGTTTGCACCCCCTACAAAAGTATTATCACATTTGCAGATGAAAAAGTCTAATTTCTAATTTTTAAACTGCAAATTGAGCCACATATAATACTGCAGGTGAACTTTTTTTTTAAAAAAATAAGCCTTTACGTCAGTGCATAAAATGCCAATCTAAACTGAGTAATTAGATTTATTTTATTTTTATTCATTCAGAAAAAAATTGTTAACAATTAGATTGCAATTTGTTCAGAAAAACTAAACTATTATAAACTGTACAATTCTCTCCTTTTGATTAAATAAACAATAAGACTAATATCTATCACGTACTATTGATTTTCAAGGTACACTGGCATCTGTCTCAGAGATGGCTTGTGGCTCATCCCTCAAGGACATAAACCTCTTTGTCACACCCTCTGAAATTCCATTTTGCCCTCCCACAGGGGTGCAGGCACCCCCAGTTGGGAACCCCTGCCTTAGTCCTATACCTACTTTAGCATTTGAGGGATTTTCTATACTGTACAGTGGGATCTTGGTTTCCGTGTATCCGTTAGTGTTTCCTGTGGATACCAAAATCCACAGATGCCCATTATATACAATGGCATAGTAAAATGGTGTCCCTTATAGAAAATAGCAAAATCAAGGTTTGTTTTTTGGAATTTATATATTTTTGGAATATTTTTAAGTTGTCGATAGTTGAATAAATAATCCATGGATATGAAGGGCCGACTGTATTGGTGTTTGCCAAGAGGGTACTTAGTCATGTCAAAACAAAGCTACATGGAAACAATGCAGAAAGCTGAACGGGACTAAAACCAAAAAAGAGCACTGTTCCAGGCACGCAGCCAGAATCTGAAGATAAGGGGAATGGAATGAAAACATGGTTCATGCAGGTGTTAACAGAAAATCAAACCAAAAGCAGTGAGATTTTGAAAGAAACTATTACTAAAAATAATGAGACATTATCATTAACAATAACTAAGAAACTTATGGATGAAATGAATACATCTTTTCAGATTATAAAGAGATTGAACAAGTGGACAAAAAGTACAATCAATAAAAATTGAACAGAAAGCTCAGCAAAAGATAACTTTGGCGCGTTACAGGCCGCCCACAAGGGGCGGTCTGCCGCCGCCGCGATTTGCAGTGCGGAGGAGCCCCAGCGTCCAAACCACAAGGCTCCTCCATGCTGCAAATAAGAAGCGCCAAAATGGTGCTTCTCTTTGCGGCGCGGATATGACGCTGTGAGGCACCAAGGGTGCACTCGCAGTGTCATATGTGCTGTGTGACGTGCGGACGCAGTGTGTCCGCTACGTAAAGATGGCGGCCCCCGTGTGGAACGGGCGCTGCCATTTTGTACAGACTCGGTCCGTATTAGGGTTAGGGGCATCCGGAAGAGACGCCCCTTTCTAACCCTAATACGGACCCAGTCTGTACTTTATGCCCGTCTGTAACAGGCCTTAGAATCATTCAACAAGATAAATCATTGACCTGCAGGATTGCAACAGAAGGAATAACCTTTGTATCCTTGGCTTTTCTGAGTTGTCAAATGAAACATTGAGGACCCTGAAGAAAGAGACCTTCAAATGACTACAAAGTATTGTTCCTCAAATTACCTGGGAAGAGCAGGAAGTGGACCGTCTACACCAGGGGTAGGCAACCTTTTTGAGCCGGGGGCCGCGTTGCTGTCCCTCAGACAACTGGGGGGCCGAACTCAAAATGGCGCCCGGAGCAGCACGGAAGCTGCGGC
Organism: Sceloporus undulatus; assembly: GCF_019175285.1. NCBI lineage: Eukaryota > Metazoa > Chordata > Lepidosauria > Squamata > Phrynosomatidae > Sceloporus > Sceloporus undulatus. The sequence continues at coordinate 143,187,863 of NC_056523.1, read as the reverse complement.
AGGGGCAGCAATCGGCAGCAGGACCGGGCTGGGGCCGGTCCCAAGGCCTCGCCGGGCCGGATCCGGCCCATGGGCCTTAGGTTGCCGACCCCTGGTCTACACAGAGTAACAACCTTAAAAAGAGGCCTGGTTGTCAGAAATGTAATGTTGAGAATAAGAAGTTTTTATAAGAAAGATTTCTTAATGAAAGTAATCAGGAAACTCTCAGGATCACTGAAATATTGGGACACCACAAATGACATTTATAATGATTTTTGCCCAGAGACTATCAACTGGAGAAGAGGGGTCAAACCTTACACTGCAGTTTTTCAAAAGAATGGAATAAGATACAGTTGGGGTTATCCTATTTTCTTGAAATTTCAATGGAAAGAGAAGCAGCACAAGATTTATTCCCTGGAACAAGGACAGGATCTGTTGACGCAACTAGATTTGGACCAACAAGTAGACATTGACAAGGGTGCAACTGGAGGAGCCAAGGAACCATAGAAAATAAGGACAAATGTATATGTGGGGGGGGGGGGGTGAGAGGGAAGGAGTGGTAGCACACTGAAGAGCCAAGTTAGAAGACTTAGAAAACATGGTTAATACAATAAGGATAGCAACATTAAATGTGAAAGGATTGAGGTCTGTAATTAAAAGGAAAAGGATAGAATCATTGTTGAAGAAAGAGACAGCAGATTTTTTTTTTCCTGGGAAATACATCAAGCGAAACCACGAACGAATTAACTCAAGATGAATTGGATGGTTACTTATGAAAAGGCATATGGTACTTCCAAAGCAAGAGGAGTAGCAACCATAATATCTAAGAAATGTGCTCCAATGTGTTAAAAGTTAAGATAGATGAAAAAGGAAGATTTGTACTTATGCAAGGGACTATGGGGGGAGAAAAGTATTTGTTAGTCAATGTGTATGCTCCGAATGAAAATCAAATTTTTTTTATGAAAAAGTATTTAAGAAATGGAGGATATACAGGGAGAATATACAATTATGGCAGGAGATTTTAATATGATTATGGATAAGTGCAAAGATAAATCCGACCCAACAACAAAGGCCAGACTCAATAATATTACACCCCTGAATATGATAATGAATAGAAAAGAATTAAAAGATGTATGGAGACTGATTAAAGGGGAGGAAAAGAAAGTTATTATTCAGCAGTTCATAAAAATTATTCTAGAATAGATTTTATTTTTGTATCTAAAAACATGGTTTCAAAGGTATTAAATACAGGAATAGAAGGGATAAAAATTACAGACCATGCTTTAGTAAATATGGATTTTATAGTCAAAAAGGACTACAGAGAAGCAAAAAAGATGGAGGTTAGACACCAGAATACTTAATAATAAAGATATAGTGAATAAAATTGAGAACAAATGGCAAAACATATGGGATATTAATAACAGAGAGGTTTCTCAAGCTTTGTTATGGGATACCATGAAAGTGGTTGCAAGAGGGATTTGTATTAGGGAAACATGTAATGTAAAGAGACGACAGGAAGAGAAGGAAATAAAATTGGAAATAGAAATTAAAAAATTAGATAAAGATTACATAAAGGATAGGAGTAAAAACACATACTGTATATAGAATTACAAGCAAAAAGAAAGGAATTAGAGAGAATAGAGATAGATGAGGTTCAGAAAAATTTGATATATTTATGGCGGAAGTTTTTTGAATATAACAATAACAATTCTAAAATGTTAGCAAGATCAACACAAAAGAAGAAAGAGAAGAACATGATTAGTGTTATAAAGGACAAAACAGGGAGGATGTGTATGATGAAAGAAAAGATAAAGATATGTGAAGAATATTATAAAGAATTATATTCAGCAGGGAATAAGTCAATGGGAAAAATTGAGGAATATACTGAGAAACATTGGAAAATAAAAATAAAGAAAAAGGATAAAGAAATAATGGAGCAATTGGTTTCAAAAAAAGAAAAAAAGAAGTGATAGATAAATTAAAAGTAGGGAAATCACCAGGAATGGATGGGTTGGGAACAGAATATTATAAAAAATTTAGAAAGATTTTAATATCTAAATTGAAAACATTATATAATAATATTTTAAATGAAGAAAGGATCATGCCATTGTGGAATCACTCATTGATAATATTGATTCCAAAACCAGACAAAGACTTGATAGACCCAGTATCATATAGACCTATATTCCTTATAAATCAAGATGCTAAAATACTAACAGCATTAATGTGGAAAACAATGAATAAGTTTATATATAAATATCTTCAAAATAATCAATGTGGATTTGTGCAAGGAAGACAAATGTCAAACTTAATAGGAAGAGTACTGAATAAAATACATGTAATTGGGAAGAGTAAACAAAAAGCAGGAATGATGGCATTAGATATTTATAAAACTTTTGATTGTGTGGAATGGCCAGCATTAAAAATAATGTTAAAGAAATTAGGTATGGGGAAAAATTTAGAAGATTGATATATCAGTTATATTCAAACAACACAGCCATAGTAATGGTAACCAACACAGCCACAGTAATGGGCTAACAGAACAAATTCAAATCTCTAGAGGTATAAGACAAGGTTGCCCTCTTTCCCTGATTTTATTTGCAATAATTATTGAAATTTTAGCAAATGTTATTAGGAAGGATGAACATGTGGAGGGAATTGGGATTAGAAAACTGAATAAAGTAAGTTTATTTGTGGATGACACCCTATTGGCAATTAAAAATCCACTTTAAAAATGAATAAAGTAAAAAGCCATTTAAAGGAGTTTGGGGAAATGTTAGGCCTATAAATAAACTGGAATAAATCAGAGTTAATGCTGTTTAATTATACAAAAACAGAAGAACAGAATTTTCTAAAGGATAAAATGATAGATATCAAATTAAAAGATACAATTAGATATTTAGGAATAAGTATCACAAAGAATTTACAAAAATAAGAAGAACAAAATTATAATAAATTAAGAATAGCAATTAAAAGGACTATAAAAAGAAGAATATAAAGTATTAAATTATCATGGTTTGGTAGAATTGCATTAGTAAAAATGAAAATGAAAATTTTACCTAAGATAATTTTTTTGTTTAGGATATTACCAATACAAATATCAGATGCTGAAATAAAAAATACTGGCAAGTACTAGAGAATAATTTTTGTACTGGGGATAAAAAAGTGTGGATTAATAAAATATATTGGTATAAACCCCAAAAAGATGGAGGATTGGTCTCCCAAATTTAAAATGGTATTATAATGCAAATCAAATTACGATAATCATAGATGGAATTACAGAGAAAGGGAATTAGATTGGTTAGAGATGGGAGAAACAATGAAATAGAGAAAAAAGTGGGAAATAATATTTTAAAGATTTTACTATGAAAGAATGAAAGAATAGAAACCCCTTTTAAAAGAATAATTAGACATTGGAAAAAAATAAAGAAAAATTAATGCCGCTCAATCTCACAATTAACACCAGTTGTAAATGTTAAAAAAACTTTCCAATAAACCGTAAGGAAAGAACTAGGGAAAGATTAAGGAAATAAGAAATCTAAAGGATAAAGAATGGATGAAGATAAGAAGGATAAGAAAAATAAAGGAGTAGCTCGTCTTCCGGAGAGGCGAGCTCGATGTCGAGAGCCCTCGCCATCTTGACGACGTGCTCGGTGAAGGACCGACGTCATCGGACGGAGAAGACGGCTCGGATCATGCATCCTCTTGGGAGAGACCGGACCCTAGAGGACATCCTCTCAGAAAGAAACTTCAGATGGGATAGAAGGTTCGTCGTCACGAGTCGAGGTACGCAGGAGAGGGGGTCCGAACCCTGACTTGGATCTCGGAGGGAATGGGGTGAATCCATCGAAGACCTCGAACGTCTGCGAGGTGAGAGGGGGGCCCTCGGAAACAAAGCAGGTCGGGACCGATCTGGACGAGGTACCGTGATCAGCAGGACGAGGGTTCAGCCTGGTAAACTCCCTCAGGCCTTGTCTTCTGAAACCGATAATAATATCGGCCAGACGGGGGTCGAAGAACAGGTCCGGCATTTCCTGTCCGCGAGGCGGCTTCCTCGTTGTCAGTCCCTGGGAAGAAGGCGACCGGTGTCCCGGTGGAAGAAGGGGAACGGTCTCTTCCATCCTTGTGCAAAATCCATGATGGGTTGAGGCGTGTCCGTAACGGAGACCGACGTCCCTCTGGCGCAGGCTCCGATCGCGTGGAGCTGTCGCCTTGGAAGCGCGGCCTGTTTTGAAGGGGAGCGCTGTTTGTCCTTGCCTCGCGCGGGTCGAAAGGTGGAACCATCCTTTAAGGCTTGACTCTTCGGGGCGCGGACACATGACCCGACTTTTCGTGGCATCTCTTCTTCCTGACTTCGGGGTCTCATCCCCGAAAGAAGGGGTTTGTCGGAGATCCAGGAGAAACGGCGGGCGCCACTGATGAGGATGGTCTGGAGACTATTGCCCCTTCAGGAGGAACCAGCCGGCTCCTTCGACTTGGGGCAATGGCAGATGACTTGGACGCCCTGAGAGGACGAAGGCGAGGCAAGGTGGACCTCAACCTCGGTGCCTTCTTTGGGCGCGAGCCTTCTGATGCTGCCTTCTTGGGCGCGAGCCACCGATGTCGCCCCGGTTTGGAGGGCGCTCGGTACCCCAGTCCCCGAGGATTTGTGGGGGCGCTTGGAGGGCTGTCGTGGCACTGGGCGGTTTGGAAGCAACGGGCCACTTGGAGGGTGGAAGGGGTCCCGGCCGGACACACACCACACTGGGGATGGCGCTCTCCAGATCCCAACGCTGAGACGCTGGCTCGGAAGATGAAAGCGGCGGGCGCCGAAGGCGGCAAAGAACGAAGACCGCGAGCCTCCTCCTGCACCCTCCCAGGGCAATCGCTGAAGTAAGCCAGGACCACGGTTCTTCCGCACCTGGGAGGAGAGGGACCGCCAGAGCAGGCAGGCCTGGGTGCGTGGTCCTTGCCAAGGCACAGCAGGCAGGGGAGTGCGGGTCTTGGACGGGCACCTTGCCCCCGCAAACGTCGCAACTTTTGAAAGGCGCAGCATTTCCGAAGTCGCAAAGCCAGAGGAGGATCCAAAAACGAGGTCAACAGTCTGAAAGTCCGAAGTACCAGGGCGGGAGACAAGAATGGTCAAGAAACAGCCGAGGTCAAAAAGCGAAAGTGATCCAAGCAAGCAAGCAAGCGAAAGTTCCTCTGAAGCAGCAGCGCGGCGGAAAAAAGGAACTGGGGAAAGAGCGGGAAGGCAGGGGCCTTATAACGGAGGGGCGGAGTTACCGCCAAAAGTTTCAATATGTGTCAGAGTTAACTCTGCCCAGTGATTCTAGTAGGTTCCGAGCAGCAGCACTGCGCAGGCGCAGTGAAACCCATTGTGTATGATTCGCAGAGACCACGAAGAAGAAACAAATTATTACAAAATAACGAAGAAGAATAATATCTTAGGACAATAGGGAGGAGGAGCTTGGCATAAATAATAGATGTTCAAGAATCGGGAAAATTTGGAACCAAACACCATTTAAAAAATTTATCCATACAGATAAAGGAGAATTACTATAAATAATTTTGAGAAATCAGTACGTATATTTGTGTGTGTGGGGTGGTAGATCTGTAAAGAATTTGGCAATATTATTTAAAGAGATAAAGAAATAACAGAAATTGATTTAGAATTCTGTCCAAGATAGCACTGCTATCTAATATGTAGTCAACTGCACTGCACGCAGCCTATAAAGGATTAATTACAATCAATTAACAGAAAGCGAGATTAATTATCGCAAAAAGTGGAAACATCAGGGAGATCTACAAATACAAGATTGGATATAAGAGATATGGCAAACAGCAATTAGATAAGCAAGGCAGAATGAGGTAAAAAAAGGAAATGAAGGGAAATATTTGAAGCAATATGGAAAATATTCACGAAACTTTAGTAAAAGAGGGAGATGTTTTATCTCCAAGGAAGAGTTACACATTTGGAGGGTAGAGTAATAAGAAGATACCAGACCTCTGTGAGGGGGAACTTAAAGGGATAAAAAGCAAAAAGGAAAAGGGGGGGGATGAAGTAGTGTAAAATTAACAGTATTACACCTTTGTGAAATTATGGGTAGTAAAATGAAAAGAAGATAGCAAAAGAATGAAAATATTAATAATAATTTTATGTGGTTTTTAAAAAAAAATAACTGTTTAATTAAATAATATAAATAGCTTGATATGAATAAGATTTAGAAAGGTAGAAAAAGGATAATTAATGTGATTTTATATATTGTATGTGGAATATATGTAAAAGAGTTTTTAAAATGCTATTGTATGTAGGTTATAATCTAATAAAAATTTAATTAACAAAACAAAAACAAAACAAAAGCTTGAACACCATAGAGCGTCCCACAGCGTGGCATCAACCTGCCAGGTGCTTTTGTTTAGGACTTTTTAATTATATTTTTTTACATATAATCATTTTTATCAATTTATTTATTCAAACCAAGCAATTACACATACATATCATTTAGAAATATTATAAGCATTATTGTATTTTTACATTGGGACTTAGTGATTTATAGTACACTTACCAGTTGGTTTGTTTTTTTTTCTCCGGTATTGGACTAGCTGCTTTATTCTGCCGCCCTATTTCATCCTTTAGACCTGATAGAAAAATCTAGTTGACACCATTTTAACTACCTTGAGCCAATGCATGGAATACCTGATTGTAGTTTGCTGCTCTACCAGAGCTTTGACAGTTAAGATTAAATATATCTCAAAACTAAAATCCTAGAATATACAGCATTGAGCCGCGGCGAAGCACTAAAGTGGTGTCAAACTGAAACTGTGACGTGCTGGAGCAGCCACAGAACAAATTTACACAGAAATCTCATCTTTTTCAGCGGAACCTCATCAGAAACTCTTTATTACCACTGTAAATGAGGCAGTGTGCTGTATATGCGGACCTGAACAGCCTGGACATTCCACTCATTTGCCTATTTTTTTATATCCTCGACCTGCTTACTTGTCTCTTCACAAGCCAGAGTGCGGGCAGTATGAACCAGCATTCGGCTCATAAAATAAGCCAGGATTCCCCCCGAACCCTACTAGTTTAGAGTGTGGACCAACCGTACTTTATACATGGTGTTTTATCTAATCCTAGCAACACATTAACGTCTTCATTTAGAAATATAGAGGTTGTTTGGGATTAAAAAAAATACTCTCCAGTAATTAGCATATGACCAGTTTTCAGGACTTCTTTAGCTTACCTGTATGTGATGTTGGGGTAAGAGGGGTAGGAGCAGCTACATCTTGTGTCCCTCTCAGCCGCCAGAGGCGTGGAAGGTAATTCCACGAACAGCAGGATTCGTGTGTGTCTCATTCTTCCTCTCTTTTCTCCGTTCACGCTCACATCTTCAACTCCACGGCTGCGCCCTGCAAACAACAGCAAATTAATATGGGTAGAGATAAGCACTGAGTTTTGACAGTGGCTGCCACAGCGAAAGACAGATGATAAATGTGTTTAAAGCTACTATTTATATCCACGCTATACTTATTACACAAAATCAGTGTGCATTACTTTGTATAAAACCATTATACTGAATTCAGATGATGTATTTAAAAAACATATATTGGTTTTTGTGATCAGTGTTCTGCTTCAAGGCTGCAATGCTGACTCTCTAGAACTACTGAAGACAGCACAATCAAGGAGATGAGCATTCTATTCCACATTGGCCCAATCGAACACTTTTTAAATAGGTGGCTTTGGGCAGGTCATCCTCTTAACCTTGTTTCGACTTCTATGGAGAAGATGTCTCGGGCAACATGAGTTCAAGAAATTTTGCTGGTCTAAGCATTGGAAGAAGGAAAGAAACAGACTAATCCACATGAGCTTTTGAAATTTCCACTTTCAGCTGCAGCCCTCGATCATTCCTGAGGATTTCACCAACTGTTTTAAAGTTGGTTGGAGGAATATTCCAGGGTAAGTATTGTTCAAAGATGACCACTACTTCCAGTTTTTTAGAGTCTAGCTTAGGCGGGTAAATATTTAATGAGAATCATACAAATCATGGATGTTCAAGGGCTACTTTTCTGTATAGTAGGCTTTCAATAGATTCACAATTAACTACTGTCTATGTAAGCCAAAGACCTGCCATTATAGGAAAGTCAAATTACAACGTAATAAAGTTTTCCTGCAGGCCATGGAGGGCGGACAGTTCATACCTTGGCTAGAGATCATAAAGAATATAGCTTGAAGGACACGGATCTTCATGCTATTCTTATCCCATTAGAATAGTAATTATCTCTATTACCTGGTCCTGTAGGCATCTAGCTGTACAGCAATTAAGAGCAGAAAATACACTCAGAAACAGGCAGATATAACTGAACAGCATTAAAGACAATGAAGGCAGTAAGAATCAAGAGACTATAATAACATCATTTTTAACAGCTTTATAATGACCTTTAATCATTTAACGCCATAAACAACCATATCCACAAACAATATGTGGACAAAAAATGCAAATGCAGGAAGAAGGGGAATTTAACAATTGCTGTGTCAATGAAAACATAAGACTAGCTATTGAGAGAGGAAGTTGTGCTGCATAAACGGACTCCCTATATGTATGAACTGGGGAGAACATAGTACTTAGCAAAGATTTAGAATGTAGCCCAAAATTTAGCCATATACTCTCATATTTTGAAGCGAATATGAGAGATCATGGCTAAATTTCACAAATTTTACTGAATATAGAGAAAATTATACTGACAGAACGGGAGAAATCAGATGATTGCTGTGCCTCCACACTCCAACCTAATATACCAACGTATCAACCTAGCAGGAACGTCCCAGGGATCCTCCCAGACACAAATCTGTTGATACCAAGTCACACAATAAAGATAATAAATAAATAATAATAAGAAGAATAAAATAATATAATAATGATGTATTAATTAATATAGTTCACCCACGCTCCCCAAGAATCGAGGTAGAGTACATCAGTAAAAAAATAAATAAATGACAATAGTAAAATGTAGTCCAATAATATAAAATTTATAAATAAGCTTTCCTTTTTGGAATTTAACAGTTTGGTAATAATTTTCAAGACCATGATAGAGTAATCCTGTTAGATAAGAGGACCAACTCTTAACAGACCGGAAGTAAGAAAAAACAAATCGCAACTCAGCATGAGAACTGAAACTGTGAAACGGACTAGAAAATAAATAATTTTTAAAAAAACAAATACGATGCATAACAAAAAGAACACCAGAACCCCCAGATGCCTGTTAAAATCAAGGTAAAAGGAAAAGTATGAATTAGTAAACTGAAAATCTACGATCTTAATGATCACAAAGCCAAAACCAGAACTATATTAGAACAAAACATCTAACAAGCTGAATAATGCAATGGAACCAGCTTCCCATGAGAAACTAACAAACATACTACCTTCAAGTTTAAAGATGCACTGGGTGAATTTGGGTTGTTATTTTATTTTATTTCAAAATATAAATCACACCCAATGTATAATTTTACTTACTGCACGAACAGACCCCCAAAGAAGCGACCCAAAAAAAACCAGCCCGTAAATAGAAATCTCCAAAATTATTAAACCATTCATACAGTAAAAATCAGCAAAATGAAGTAGCATTGCCAGTAATAAAAACACAGATGTTTAAACATTCTCCCAAAGAAAAAAAAAATAGTAGTCATTCATGCAGTTCCATGCAGAGGTCTGCAATTTGACTTCACGGCTACACAGTACAGGACATCCATATTACTATACGAGGGCAGTGAACTGTGCTGGTGGATGCCATTCTAGTCCCATGCCAGAAGCAGGCACAAAACTGGAAGTGATATGGCTATGGGTTTTCCCGGCGTTTTGCTGGGGAATGTGCTGTCTTTGGGGATGTTGTGGGGGGTTCCACAGGCTACAAAAAGAATCTGGAGGCACAAGTGGCCCCATCTTAGTCTCATAGAATGATTATAAAAGAAAAATACAGGGGACCTTCTACAACAGGCAAGTGCCACATCAGAATCAACTTATTATGTATGTGGATAGCCTATTGGGCGGGGGTTCAGATAATACATTTCCACCCCTGTCTCTTAGGTTTAAGAGTAATGTCTTAAGAAAAAGGCGTATACCAATAATGAACTGTTCCCAAATGCTAGCCAAGCACAGGCAATCTCATGTAAAGCCGGATTCAACGTATTAATGACATGCTTTAACCACTAGTCTTATACAGAGGAAACACTACTGTATTTTCCGGCGACAAGACCACTTTTTAGCCCAGGAAAATCTTCCCCAAATGTCGGGGGCCGTCTTGTATGCCGGAAAGCCCCTGGGTCCAAAGAGAGCCCTCAGCAGGGAACCTTCTCTCAAGCAAAGGAGCGTCCTCCTCCATTCCTCCCTCCTTTGCCTTTTTCCCCTTCCTTCCCTCCCCTTTCTTTTCCCTCCTCCTCCTCTCTCCTCCCTCTCCTTCCTTCCCTTTTTCTTCTTTTCTCTCTTGCTCCAGCACTGAGGAGCGAGGCTGGCCAGAGCAACCAACCTTTGGAGTCATACACTCACCGTTTTCAGCCAATCAAGAGAGGGCTGGAGCAGTGGTCGCCGCCCCCGCCCTCAGAAAGGGTCCTCTCTCTCTCTCTCTCTAGCCCCTGAGTCCCTCTGAGAGCCAGCTACAGAGCAACCAATCCTGTTTGGATGGCAGTCACACAACAGCCAATCAGAGAGAGGACAGTGTGCCCCCCCCCCGCCCTCACAAACTATAATTCCCAGGATCCCTGGTTTTCAAAAATTGCCTCCACACTTCCAGATCTCAGACCCCAGAGAAGAGTCTACAGCATAATCAGTGTGCCAATTTAAGTCCACTTCTGCAGGTGCATTTTAATTAATAAGATAAACAATAAAAAATGGTGATTGATGATGATAAATAGACTTGTACACCTTTAGACTCACTGAAAGAAAAGTGGCAGCTTTCCTAGACTTAGCGTACTTCCTCAGATGCATGGGAAATTGTAGTCATGTGGCACCAGGCCTTTCTCACAAATCTACAATTCCCAGAGTTCCCTAGCAAATGAGCCAGGGCAAGCTAAAGCAGTCTCAAACTGAATTATTTCTGCAGTATGGATTGGACCTGAGCATTTTTAATAACCAAGGCCAAAACACACTGCAGAAATAATCACAGTTTGTGACCAACTTTAACTTCCTGGCCAGTGCTAGGGAATCCTGGAATTGTAGTTGTTGTGGCATCAGAGCTCTTTCTGACAGAAAGCTCAATGTCTCACAATAACTACACTTCCCAGGTTCCCTAGCACTGAGCCAGGGCAGCAAAGCAGTCCTCAACTGGATTATTCTGCATGTGTCTTGGATCCAACTCAGGCGTATCTCATTCCAGAGACAATCCAGTTTTGTACCGTTTTAAACTGCCATGGCCCAGTGCATGAAATCCTGGGAATTGTAAGTTGTTGTTACACCAAATTTCCTGAGAGAGAAGGTTAAATGTCTCAGAAAACTAGAATTCCCAGAATTCCATAGCACTGAGCCAAGGCAGTTAAAGGGGTGTCAAACTGGATTATTCTGCAGTCATTGCAGCCTAACACGTTTTGATTGGCACAAAGGTTCCTGGGCTTTGATTCCAATAGGAGCCACTTGAACTGCTACGGCTCCATCCATACAGAATCCCGGGATTTGTATTTGGAGCAGCCCCCCCCCGCATTCTTGGGCAGAGAAGCAAAAGACCTTAAAAACTACAAATCCTAGGATTCCAATAGATGGAGCAGCAGCTCTTAAAGTGTGTCAAACTGCATTAATTCTAAAGTGTAGATGCACCAAAAGGAAGGGCAAGGAGGAGTGTCGAGGCAGGTGAAATAATGTTGTGTATGCTGTTATTTCAAACATGGAACACAACTCCTTCCTCAGAGTGTAATGGAGTCTCCCCTCCTCTTCCCCCCTTTTCTTCTTCCTCCTTCTCCTTTTTCTCCTCCCCCTCTTCTCCCTGTCCTGCGCTGCTGTTTGTTGTTGTGTGCGCCTTCAGCTCCTTTCTAACTTACATGGAAGAGAGGGGTGTCTTATACGGTGAGTATATCCCAAACACTCTATTTTAAGTTGTAAATTGGGGGGTCGTCTTATACGCCCAGTCGTCTTATAGACAGAAATATACGGTAGTTGCCATTTTACCTCTTGAAACTCACATAAAGTGATCATCTCTACAAATTCAAAAAAAACACTAAGGAGGTCCTGTATTTTGTAGTATGCAGTACGTAAACTAGCAGATGAACTTCATTAACTTGCAAAAATTTTTATTAGCTTGCTTCATGCTACAAAAAGAAAAAAAAATACTCAGCTACTGCATCTCTATAACATAGCTCGACACATGAAAGAGTTACTGACATCTGTTAGGTTTTGGGGTAATTATTTAATTGCAAAGCAAGATCAACTCTTTCAAAGATATTTTTCATTTTCCTATGTTATAAAAAATGTAATAATGGCTACTTAACAATTTAAGCATGTTCCAGTCAAAGACAGAGTCAAAGGAAGCCTTGTCTGTGGAAGAGGTTTCTGACTAATTGTCTCAGATATGAATAATCGTGGTTTATCGTCAAAGCGCACGAGCGGCAGAAAATTCAGTAAGTAGCAAATTCAGCTGAAATAAGAAGTTCGGATCATATTACCATAAAGTCCAGCGCAAAGAAAAGGAAACCACACTGATTATCTGCCCACTGTTTTTCCACTCCATAGTGCTTGTCTAATGACTGAAGTGACAGAACTGTGATGTGTGATGCAAGCAATGTCATCCCCCCCCCCACAAAAGGGATCTCGTCATAATGATGGGCATATCATACTCTGGATATACCTTTACACACTGCAATGATAGTCAGATGCAATGTAAAAGGAATGGAGAAGGCTCTATTCTATTCACTTAAGTATAAAAATCTATTCTTTCCCAGAGTAGAGAGCAATTTCTCTGTCTTGGACAAAAAATTCAAGGTGTTAACATGGCCTGTTACAGACTGAAAAATAAAGCTGCTTTGGGTCTCTTTGGAGGTATGCTGTTTAAATGAGCATGCATCCTAAGAATCCGGAAGCTGCACCAAAGCTGCACTCAGTGCTTAGGAATGGGAGTGTGGCTTTGGCGCGACCTCCGGACTCTTAGGATCCATGCATCATTTAAATAGCATACCTCCAAAGAGACCTTGAGCAGCTTTTTTTGGCGTCTGTAAACAGCCATAGTTAGACAAAACAGTTCATCAAGTATTTCCAGTTTTCCAACTGGAAAGCCAAACGCAGTCTGTGAAGTTAATAGACTAGGTGTCACTAATAAAAGCCCCTATCTTGCTAGCAAATATGAATATGTCACAGTTAGTGTGCCAGCAAATGTGCACTTTGTTTTTCTTATGTATGCAGTGGGCCATTTTTGTGATCAACAACAATGTTGGTCAGGAGAAACAAATACATAAACCAAGTGTAGCTCCTGCCACGTGAAGAGGATACCGAATAAAGAAAGTTATCTACAAACAATGCAGAGAACACATGTGCATTAAACCATTATAGGTGAAGATTACACAATTCACATTAGTCAAATGTTATGTAACAGGAGTGCAAGATCAATTAAAAGCAAGCTTCACAAAAAAGTTAGCTTTAGAATTTAAGAAATCTATTCCAGAGAATAACTTACACGGGTTCCTTTACACAAAACCTCAATGGGTGTAGACATTTTCTTTCACTGATGCGTTCATATTTCTGTCTTTTGTAGCGCCTTTAGTCCCGCAGGGGAGGGAGCCCAGGTTAAAATACATGAGTACATAGCCCAAGGACTCACAGTCATCTCTGCGAGATTGTTCTACAAGGAGATAAAGATGGAGCCATTAGAATCTATCATCTGGTGAAATGGTTAAAAGCTGTTTAAGCAACAGGTACACAATAAAAAGCGCATATTAAGGGAAAACTGCATGGCTAAATGGTTAATTTAAGCTTGCTGATATCAGGAAGGAAAAGGTTTTATCCTGTAATTAGTCCTAAAGGTTAACTTAGAACTGGGTGGAATACAAATGTCATCTTGTCAAAATTACTACAGAAATACTGGTTCATTCTGATTCGTTATACATCCTTATCACTGATAGCATTTCCCATCACTGTCGTGCGTTGAAGTTTCTTTCTGAATTAGCATTGACTATGGTTTGATTGGCAAAGTTTCCTTCATAGCAAGTGTACTTGTCCTGCACGCCGGAGAACTGGGGAAAAAAGATGCTCCAAATCTAAGCACTCTCTTGCTAGCTTGGTGATGCTGGCAGAGACCACTTCACCCAATTCTCTAAATTCTAAGGAGATCTTCAGGGGAGCCATTGCAAGGAAATCGTGGAGCCATGGAGTCATCTTAGGCAGCCAGACCACAGTACAGTAAAAACCCCTGTTTAAAACATGGGATATGTTCCAGGACTGTGTGTGTAAACAAAATCATGAATAAACACAAACCCTTTTTTTCCTACCAAAAATGAATGATGTCTTGGGCCACTTTTCTAGGCATTTCTAGGTCCTCCAGTGCGAGTTTTACAGTATGCTCCATCCACCAGAAACCCAACATGCCATGCATTGTGAGTAGGAAAAATAGAATCATGATGTATCCATGGTTTTTGTTCTACACGAACAGTCCCAGAACGTATCCCTTGCATTAAACCTGTCCAAAGGACAGAGAAGTGGTGTACTGTATAAAGACAGTTAGACCACCAGTAGCTAGAGATAATTTATATACAACTGATCCAATAGCCTTCAAGGATAATCACTATCTTTGACTACTACAAAATAAAAGGCCTGGAGTAAAAGACAAGGTGCTTTCATATCTCTCAAAACAAAGTCTCCTTTATGATAAAATTCTATTGCGACTGGAAAATGTGCACAGCAATGGGATTCTTGCCTTTGTATGCCAGTGAACACAAAAAGAACACAAATCAAAACCCTCAGGTAAGTTTACAATGTGCCCTCGGGAAATATTTCCACTTCAAATATCCCACCAGTATAATTCTGAGCCAAAAAAAAAGGCCATCTAATATCATCAGCTTTGGAATAAAACATATTCCATTTTTCATATTCCATTTGATTCAATCATGTGACAGAAATATACACAAGATCTCTTTCTGAAAGAACATTTATAAAAAAACATTATTTAGAAACTGAGTATGACTAACTCTTACCAATCCCAATGAGTGTTGATGGAGGCATACGGGCAGTTCCTGTCAGTTTTTATTTTCACGATATGGAATGGCTGGTGAGTTCGAGCATCCCGGTATTCTTGGCCAGCCCAAATCTATGATGTAGACAAGGTGTCCCTTCTTGCCTAATCCCATCAGGAAATTATCAGGCTTTACATCGGTGATGAAGTTCTTCGATGAATATATCTATTCGACTTATCTAATTGTAAAACATGATTCAGAATTAGAATGAATGCAACCTCTCTTTTAAACAACGACACACTGTCCCTTATACATGGCTTCAACAATAAATTCCTACTTCTGTTCAAAGGCAGGTTTAAATGCTATCTTTCTGCTTATTGTGTTGAGTACTGTCTTCGTTAATTCACTTTGAAAGTATAACTAATGCACACGACACACCAACTTAGTTTTGCTTCTCAAAATGGTTCCTTCCTGGGTCACAGTACCTGCAGCTGAAGCACAGCAAAGAAATAACCGTTCTAGGAACCAGACTACATAAAACGATGTGAGGCTGTCTGGAATTTAAGGAACAGAGTGATTACAGCTGAAAGGGAGGCGCAAACCTTCCCTGCCATAACTGTGCAAAAAAGTGTCTTGAACAGTCTAGAGCAAAACAATAAAAATGAATTTGATTTAAAGATCTGATGTTTCTTTTAAAAACTAGCCTTTCCACAAGCGATAACAAATACTAAACAAAGAAAGTATAGATTTTGCAAGTTTCCCTCCCTGCAAAGAGATACCAACTTCAAATTCTTCCACAAAACCACTCTGTGGTAAAGGCACATTTAAAAGGGATAAAATGTATTTCCTGCTACAGCTACATGGTCACATCTCATGACAAAAATAACTGATGAAACTTTCTTCATATTGGGTATATTTGTTCGCTCTGGTAAGAAAAAAAAAAAGCTTAACTGTATCCTTGTCACTGGTCTCTAAACAGAATAGACCACAGATTCCCCCCACTCACAACATAAAAAGCAAACATAAACAATTTAAGCCAAGCATAGCTAGGAAACCACCCCACTGAACAACAAATCAAAAGATTTTAATACCATTTGGTCAGCAAGTAAAAAGGACTGTCTTGAGACTGAATTCTGAACAGAAGTTAAAGAGATCTCAAGGCTTGGTCCCCCCAACAATTCCACACCATGACATTGTAGTCCCTTCAGCACCACACCATTTGATGGGGAATACCAACTAGAAACAAGGAAATTGATTATTTGTACATTTCCAACACCTGCAAAAAACAGCTGTCACAGTACATTCTCTTCAGAAAGAAAAAAAACCCTGATGGCTGAGCTCCAGATCACAAAAGGAGTACAAATATGTAATTGCGTATAGTCTCCTGATCCAATTCCTCAAACCTATTTAAACAGCCAACAACTGCACCAGTGATGGGAGTCTCTTCCACTAAAAGAGGACAACAGCAAGATGACGTTTCCAGCTCTAACCTACAAGCAAACTATGGTAGCCAAGAAATTGTGATATGGGTCCTGCTACTGATGTCATTCAGCAGTCACTGGTGGAAGGGGCTGGAAATCACCCTGCCACACCCCAATCACCTGCCGATCTCAGTCATTTGTGAGTTGCTTGCCTGCTAGGAAGTTGGGGGATAGCATTGCAATCATGGCAAGAGGACACAGTTGTAATATGAATATCACAAACCATTACAAACAAAGTCTAGCTTATGCATTTGTAACTCCTCAACAGGATTCCAGGTAATATTTCCTTAAGAGCCAACAAGAACTGTAGGAAGAATTGAGACAGCTTGCATAGATGTGCTCCAGTATGATCAATCTCCTACCCAAGCATTAAGAAGTAAGACACACATCATAAGGAAGGCAAAAAACAGGTCCAGACTAATTGTGTTGGTCAACTTCACTCCAGGTAAACTGCCTGATATGATAAAACCATGGTCCATCTATCCCTGAAACTGCCAATTCTAAGTGGCCGGTAATTGATTCCAGGTTTCCAGGTAGGTATTTTCCCCTATGGTCTCCACCCCAAGCACAATCAGATTCAAACCCTGATCAGCTTCCCAAATCAGGTAAACACAGACATGCTCAGGGTGGTAGGTGGAAGCACATTAAATACTAGCTGTCAAATTAGAATGCAAGACAAGATCTCTACACCACCTAAATGTTTAGCATTCAAAAGGCATTCTATGGTATACTCTGTATATGGACTGCTTTTAATTGGTGCTATTTACTCTATAAGCAATTTTTTGGAGTCTTATACAGTTTGTTCCAAGTGATTTTTCCCCAATTTAGAAGTGTTTGCCCAGTCTCTCCACTTCTCTGCTGCCTGACCTCAGTGTGCCAATACAGAAATGTCAAGTTCCCACAGTTTTTCTGTCCGGACCAAATAATTTTTTCCAAATTTTTCTGAATGATAATGTTAAACAAGTTATCCAATAAGTTAAACATTTGGGTTCAATGTATATTCAAAGACAGGCAAAGTTTTATAGGAATCAGAATATTTGTAAGATGTAAAGAGATGAACCCATTCTTTCCTTAATTCAGCAAATGCCAAAGAGAGCATACCAATTAACAGGTCTTAGGCATACAATCTGTGATACACTGGCAAGTGTGTTTGACCCTAATCTATTCAAACGTGCAGCACCTAAGGATCACTGGGTATTCCTTAGTGAAATAACTCTGGCAGTCCTCAATCAAGATCCTGCCCCCCTACAGGGACAATGAGAATGAAAACTAAAGACCGCAATCCCACCTAGACTATGTAAAGAGTAAGGCCCAATGAACTCAAACTTAATTATAAGGAAACAGTTTAAGATTATGCTGTAATGCATTCCACAAAGTAAAAATATTGGCAGCAAATCCCTACTGAGTGGCAGGAACAATGACAGTGCATCTCTTACAAGACAGTTCCTGTTCATATCTTCTTTTCATCTATAGATGGAATATAAGTCCACAATATGGTTTGCCATAAAAATTATGCTACCTCCACCTGCATCATTGTAAATTTTACTTTCATAGAAGTTGAGGATGTTGGTTTTCACACATTCCAACTTGATGCAACCTCTTCTCCAGCTGCATGTCAGTACCTAAAGGAGAAAAGAGAATCAGTGTCATAATTCAAGACAGGCTAAATCAATGAAACCAAACTGGATACTATATCTGACCGACTGGTTATCAAGCCAAGAGTCTAACAGATAGTGACTAACACTCATTTTCTCAGGACCTATAGAGTCACAGAGTGACCCGTAAGATTTGAAAACAGACAAAGGACCAGTGTTACAGAATGAATAGTGTGTACAGTGGACCCTTGACTGGTGGGTTGGCAATCTGCGGATTGACCACTGCACATCGCCCATATCCTATATTATTCATTGGTGGCACATGCCATGCAGACCACATGCCTGTGAACTATCATCCCAATTGAATAATATGTGCCGCAACTGTAATTTTTTTGCCATCTGCAGGATGGAACCCCTGTGTAAAAGAAGATCCACTGTTATATATAAAAGTTAGTTTGTTGCTGCTTCTTCCAGATCAAAAACAATTAAAATTAAACCCTGCTCTTTTTCTGTTTGTAATTTAATGGGAATCTGTGTTCTTCATCTGCATGTTTTGTGAGCTTTCTCTGCTAACTGCATAAAATGGCTAAAAAGAATACTCTACCACACTCTACGTTGTACCTAATAACTTCTACTAATTGTTTATTAGATAACAAAGAAATAAATGAGCACTTTAAAGCTAAAACATGGCTAAAAGCCATTTTAAAATAGCTACAGTAGAAGTGGATTTTTTTTTGCTACTTTGGCAGAGTTGGGACTTTTTCTAGAGAGTTTGTTATGGTGCACGGTAGCTTTCACCCCACACCATGACGCATTTAGAGAGACCCTGTCCCCATGATTATTATTGCTCCTCGTAGTTAGTAATGTTACATCGACTTTGACGTAAAGTGAACCGCGCCAAAACACCTGAACAATCAACAGCCCATGCACAGGTCCTGCAAGAGTCAGAGCATGTAGCTTCTTGAACTGAGCATAACCCATCGAAATGCAGTCTTTTCCTACTGCCCATCACCTCTCAAGCATAACGTCTTCAAGTAAGCCTTTCTTTTCATGATGTATCCAAAAGGAGTGACGCATCGAAGGTCGGAATGTGTTGATGTCGTGGGGGTGGTTTTGAGTTGAGTTTCCTCGGGTGGGGGTGTCTTTGTGTAGTGATGTTGTGAGGGGTAGTAGTGGTTATTTAGGGGTGGGGTTAGTTGTTGGGCTGTGTATCGCGGGAGGAATTTAGGGGCAGACAGGATAGTTGGGGGTTTGGGAGGGTACAGATGTTTGATGAAGGTAGAGATGTAGGGGTTGTGTGGTTATGGGGGTTGGATGAGGTAAAGGGAGAGAGGGAATTAGTAGTTGTTTAGGGAGGGAGGGAGGAAGAAGAAAGAGAGGGGTGGGGGAGAAAGGAAAAGAGGAAGGAGAAAAGGAGAAAAAAGAAGAAAAGAGAAAGAAAAAAAGAGAAAAGAAGAGAAAAAGGAAGAGAAGTGGTCTGTTGGTAGGGTGGGGAGATGTTTAGTTTGAGGGAGTGGGAGTTGTGTAGGGGGGTTAAGGGAGTGGGGTGGGCTGGAATCGAGAGATGTTGGGGGAGGGAGAATTGTTGGGTTAAGGGGAGTAGAGATTGTGCGAGTTCAGTTAGGCATGCTGTGGACCTAGCTAGGGAGATGATTCAGGGCCGTTGATAATCTCTAGGAATTACCAGTTTTTGGTCCTTTTTCAGCAGAACCGACAGTATGTGAGAACTCTCCTCCGGCGACATTTCAAATGAGTCTGATTTTCCTCCATATCAGCTTTCCTCAACGGTGCCAGCTTTTCGCATAAGGGGCCAGTTAACAGGCCCAATTGACGAAACAGCCCGAAAGTGGTATACTGTTTAGTCAGCTGCTGGGTTGCCTCGGCGGGCGGGAGGGCGCCGACACCCCGCCGACCCTAGCCAGTGTTGACTAGGGTGCGCGGTGCTGCGCAGTGCCGTATGGATTTGGGTGCCATAGCGATGACAGCGCTGCTTGCGCGTGCGTCCAA
This sequence comes from Sceloporus undulatus, assembly GCF_019175285.1. Classification (NCBI taxonomy): domain Eukaryota; kingdom Metazoa; phylum Chordata; class Lepidosauria; order Squamata; family Phrynosomatidae; genus Sceloporus; species Sceloporus undulatus. The sequence goes on along the minus strand of NC_056523.1, from coordinate 143,167,680 downwards.
ATGGATCAGTAAGCAGCATTAATTGCTGTTCGCACGGTGCTATCCATATCAGGCGGCTTGCGGCGGGGCAAAATGGATCGCCTTTAGCCCATGCCAGCAACGAAAGGCTGCCTCAGCCTGCGCCTTTCGGCCGGTTGTACCAGGCCATTAAAATGGGAAATGCAATGTGCAGGGGGCATGGATTCTAACTGATTGTGTTAATTTGATGCTGATTATTTGAAAGAAAACCTAATACTATGGGGGGGGGGGGGGACACACAGAGTATAACTGGAAAGAAGCTTCAGAATATTTGCTCCCTTAGGAAAGACGTTTGCCGACAGTGATAGTTTGGCTGGCATATCATTGTCACAAAGAACATATATGGCAGTGCTGAAAGAGCAGTCTTTTGTCCATTTTTAAAGAGTACCAACAGACCACACTACTAAATGTAGCCTGGAAAGTCCCCTTGGTTTGAAAAAAAGCAGTCTGGCACAGGGCATATTAACAGCGGTGAATTGTACAACAGCCAAGGTTGTTTGAATTGCACGGCTCTAAGCAGCGTCTAGCTAAGATACACAATGGTGAGAGGCCTACACTTGTGTCAATTCCGGGAAGGCCGACAATAAATTCTACCACCATCACCGAGCCAAACAAGGACACAGAACACAAAAAACCCAGTCCTAATAACTCCCTGAAGGCAGAAAAACAGCGAATGGTGCGTTGAATCTTACAAAACATAGGCCGGCGTTCCCAAACGGGCCCTATTGGGGACGTCGTTACGGCAGAGGGCGGCTGCTGTCCGGATGCGCCTTGCCCTCTCGCAGGGAACAGGGACGTCAAAAGTGGCGGTGCCCGATACAGATGGGCGCGTGCCACTTTGATGTGACTGACGCCTAGCGTCTGCACATCGTGGGTGTCCTATGTGACGCCGAGTTGCCTGCAGTAAGAACACGCTTTTTCGGGTTCTTCTGCGGCGCTGGGGAACAGAGTTGGTTTGTCCGCGCAGTTTCCCTCGCGCAGCTAACACAGGTGCCAGCAGACCACTCTTTTGGGCAGTCTGTAAAGCCGCCATAGTTAAACAAAATAAAGAAAGGCTCAAATACGTATTAATGCAGTGTTCGCTCATGTTGTTGCGTTGGCGCTCCAAGTCAGTT
>NC_056523.1:143158511-143166522 GCF_019175285.1 Sceloporus undulatus | reverse complement strand
GGGGTGTCAAACTGGATTATTTCTGCAGTGCAGTTGCAGCCTAACACGTTTTGATTTGGCACAAAGCTTCCTGGGCTTTGATTCCAATAGGAGCCACTTGAACTGCTACGGCTCCTAAGGATAAAAGAATGGATGAAGATAATGAAGGATAAAGGAAAAATAAAGGAGTAGCTCGTCTTCCGAGAGGCGAGCCGATGTCGAGAGCCCTCGCCATCTTGACGACGTGCTCGGTGAAGGACCGGAGTCATCGGACGGAGAAGACGGCTCGGGATCATGCATCCTCTGTGGAGAGACCGGACCACGAGGACATCCTCGTCAGAAGGAACTTCAGATGGATGAGAGGTTCGTCGTCCGAGTCGAGGTCCGAGGAGAGGGGGTCCGAACCCTGACTTGGGATCTCGGACGGGATGGGGTGAGATCCATCGAAGACCTCGAACGTCTGCGAGGTGGAGAGGGGCCTCCTCGGAAACAGCAAGCGGTCGGACCGATCTGGACGAGGTACCGTGATCAGCAGGACGAGGGTTCAGCCTGGTAAACTCCCCCTCATGGGCCTTGTCTTCTGAACCGATAAATAATATCGGCCAGACGGGGGGTCGAAGAACAGGTCGGCATTTCCTGTCCGCGAGGCTGGTCTTCCCTCCCGTTGTCAGGTCCCTGGTAAGAAGGCGACCGGTGTCCCGGTGGAAGAAGGGGAACGGTCTCTTCCATCTCTTGTGCAAATCCATGGTTGGTTTGAGGCGTGTCCGGTAACGGAGACCCCGTCCCTCTGGCGCAGGCTCCGGATCGCGTGGAGCTGTCGCCTGGAAGCGCGGCCCTGTTTTGAAGGGAGCGCTGTTTGTCCTTTGCCTTCGGCGGGTCGGAGGTGGACCGATCCTTTGAAGTTGGACTTCTTCGGGGGGCGGGATCATGACCCGACTTTTCGTGGCATCTCTTCTTTCCTGACTTCGGGGTTCATCCGCCGGAAAGAAGGGGTTGTGGGGAGATCCAGGAGAACGGCGGGCGCCACTGATGAGGATGGTCTTGGAGACTTTGCCCCTTCAGGAGGACCACCGGCTCCTTCGACTTCGGGGCATGCGAGATGACTGGACGCCCTGGAGGACGAAGGCGAGGCAAGGTGGGGACCTCAACCGTCGGTGCCCTCTTTGGGCGGCGAGCCTTCTGATGCTGCCTTCTTTGGGCGGCGACCATCCGATGTCGCCCGGTTTGGAGGTCGGCTCGGTACCCTCAGTCCCCCCCCGAGATTTGTGGGGGGGCTTGGAGGGCTTGTCGGTGGCACTGGGCGGTTTGGAGCCACGGGCCACATTGGAGGTGGTGGAAGGGGTCCCGGCCGGGACACACACCCACACTGGGGATAGCGGCTCTTCCAGATCCCACGCTGGAGACGCTGGCTCGGGAAGAGGAAGGCGGCGGGCGCCGAAGGCGGCAAAGACGAAGACCGCGAGCCTCCCTCCTGCACCCTTCCCAGGGCAATCGCTGAAGTAAGCCAGGACTCACGGTTCTTCCGCACCTGGGAGGAGAGGGACCTAGGCAGAGCAGGCAGCCTTGGTGTCGTGGTCCTTGCCAAGGCACAGCAGGCAGGAGGAGTGCGGGTCTTGGACGGGCACCTTGCCCCCGCAAACGTCGCACTTTTTGAAAGGCGCAGGCATTTCCGAAGTCGTCAAAGCCAGAGGAGGATCCAAAAACGAGGTCAACAGTCTGAAAGTCCGAAGTTACCAGGGGCGGGAGACAAAGAATGGTCAAGAAACAGTCCGAGGTCAAAAAGCGAAAGTGATTCCAAGCACAAAGCAAGCGAAAGTTCCTCTGAAGCAGCTAGCGCGGCGGAAAAAAGGAACTGGGGAAGAGCGGGAAGGCAGGGGCCTTATAACGGATGGGCGGAGTTACCGCCAAAAGTTTCAATATGGTTGCAGAGTTAACCTCTGCCCAGTGATTCAGTAGGTTCCGAGCAGCACTGCGCAGGCGCAGTGAAACCATTGTATGATTCGCAGAGACCACGAAGAAGAAACAAATTATTATCAAAAATATACGAGAAAGAAGAATATCTTAGGACAATATGGGAGGAGGACTTGGCATAAATAATAGATGTTCAAGAATCGGGAAAATTTGGAACCAACACCATTTTAAAATTTTATCCATACAGATAAAGGAGAATTACTATAAATTAATTTTGAGAAATCAGTACGTATATTTGTGTGTGGTGGGGTGGTAGATCTGTAAAGAATTTTGGCAATTAGTATTTAAAGAGATAAAGAAATAACAAGAAATTGATTTAGAATTCTGTCCAAAGATAGCACTGCTATCTATATATGTTAAGATCAACTGCACTGCACGCAGCTATAAAGGATTTAATTACAAATCAAATTAACAGAAGCGAGATTAATTATCGCAAAAAAGTGGAAACATCAGGGAGATCTACAAATACAAGATTGGATAAAGAGATATGGCAAACAGCAATTAATGATAAGCTATGCAGAATTGAGGTAAAAAAAGGAATAATGGAAGGGAAATTATTTTGAAGCAATATGGAAAATATTGCACAGAAGACTTTAGTAAAAGAGGGAGATGTTTATCTCCAAAGGAAGAGTTACAATTTTGGAGGGTAGAGTAATAAGAAGATACCAGGCTCTATGAGGGGGAAAACTGGGGAAAGGGATAAAAAGAACAAGGAAAAGGGGGTGGGGATGAAGTAGTGTATAAAATTAACAGTATTACACCTTTGTGAAATTATGGGTAGTAATGATGAAAAGAAGATAGCAAGAAGAATGAAAATATTAATAATATTTATGTGGTTTTTTAAAAAAAAATAAACTGGTTTAATTAATATTAAATAGCTTGATATGAATAAGATTTAGATAAGGAGTAAAGAATGGATAATAATGTGATTTATTATATATTGTATGTGGAATATTATGTAAAAGATTTTAAAATGCTATTGTAGTAGGTATATACTAATAAAAAATTACAAAACAAAAACAAACAAAAGGCTTGAACACCCATAGGCTGTCCCACAGCGGTGGCATCAACCTGCAGGGTGCTTTTGTTTAGGACTTTTTAATTATATTTTTGTTATCATATAATCTTGTATTATCCAATTATGTTAATCTCAAACCAAGCAATTACACATACATATTCATTTAGAAATATATGCATTATTGTATTTATTACTTGGGACTTAGTGATTTAAGTACACTACCAGTTGTTTGTTTTTTTTCTCCTGTATTGGACTAGCTGCTTTATTCTGCCTGCCATTTCATCCTTTAGACTGTAGAAATAACTAGTTTGACACCATTTTAACTACTTGAGCCAATGCATGGAATCCGGGGATTGTAGTTTGCTGCTCTACCAGAGCTTTGACAGTTAAGATTAAATATATCTCAAAACTACAAATCCTAGAATATTACAGCATGGAGCCGCGGCCAGCAAAGTGGTGTCAAACTGGATAACTTGTGCAGTGTGGATGCAGCCACAGACAAATTTACACAGAATATCATCTTTTTTTCCGAACCTCATCAGAAACTCTTATACCACTGTAAATGAGGCAGTGTGCTGTAAGCTGACCTGAACAGCCTGGACCTCCACTCATTGCCTATTTTTATATCCTGACCTGGCTTACTTGTCTCTTCACAAGCCAAGTGCGGCAGTATGACCAGCATTCTGCTCATAAATAGTAAGCCAGGATTCCCCCCGAACCCTAGCTAGTTATGATGTGTGGACCCACCAGTATTTTACTATGGTTTTTCTATCCTAGCAACACTTAACTCTTCATTTAGAAATATAGTGTTGTTTGGATTAAAAAAAATATCTCTCCAGTATTTAGCATATGACCAGTTTTCAGGACATTCTTTAGCTTACCTGTATGTGATGTTGGGGTAAGAGGGGTAGGAGGAGCTACATCTTGGTGTCCCTCTCAGCCTGCCAGAGGCAGTGGGAAGGTAATCCACGAACAGCAGGATTTCGTGTGTGTCTCATTCTTTCTCTCTTCTCTCCGTTCACGCTCAACATCTTCAACTCCACGGCTTGCGCCCTGCAAACAACAGCAAATTAATATGGGTAGAGAGAAGCACTGAGTTTTGTATCAGTGTAGCTGCCACACTGAAAGACAAGGATAAATGATGTTTAAAGCTACTATTTATATCACCTATACTTAGTACAGCAAAATCAGGTGGCATTACTTGTATAAATCCATATACTGAATTTCAGATGATGTATTTAAAAAACATAATTGGTTTTTGTGATCAGTTTCTGCTTCAAGGCTGCAAGCTGAGCTTCTCTGAACTACTGAAAGACACACAATCAAGGAGATGAGCATTTCTATCCAACATTGGCCCCAAATCGAACACTTTTTAAATAGGTGGCTTTGGGCAGGTCATCCTCTTAACCTTGTTTCGACTTCTTATGGAGAAAGATGTCATCGGGCAACATGAGTTCAAGAAATTATTTGCTGGTCTAAGCATTGGAGAAGAAAGGAAAAAACAGACTAATCCACAGTGAGCTTTTGAAATTTCCACTTTCAGCTGCAGCCTCGATGCCATTCCTGAAGATTTCACCAACTGTTTTAAAGTGGTTGGGAGAATATTCCAGGGAAGTTATTTCAAAGATGACCACTACTTCCAGTTCTTTAGAGTCAGCTTAGGGGTTAAATATTTTAATGAGAATCATACAAATACATGGATTGTTGAAGGCACTTTTCTGTATAGTAGCTTTCAAGAGATTCACATATTAACTACTGGTATGTAAGCCAAAGACCTGCCATTATAGTGAAAGTCAATTACAGAACGTAATAAAGTTTTCCTGCAGGCCATGGATGGGGACAGGTTCATACCTTGCTAGAGATCATAAAGAATATAGCTTGAAGGACACAGATCTTCATGGCTATTCTATCCCATTAGAAATAATTATCTCTATTACCTGGTTGCCTGAGCATTCTAGCTGTACAGCAATTAAGAGCAGAAAATATCACTCAGAAACAGGCAGAAATAACTGAACAGCATTAAAAGACAATGAAGGCAGTAAGACAAGACATAATAACATCATTTTTACCAAGCTTTATAATGACCTTTAATCATTTAACGCCATAATCAACCATGATCCACTAATAATAATGTGGACAAAAATGCAAAGCAGGAAGAGTGGAATTTACAATCTGCATTGTGTCAATGAAAACATAAGACTAGCTATTGAGAAGAGGAAGTTGGTGCGGCATAAACGGGACTCCCTATATGTATGAACTGGGGGAACATAGTACTTAGCAAAGATTATAAATGTAGCCCAAATTTAGCCATAATCTCTCAATTGAGCGAATATGAGAGATCATGGCTAAATTTCACAATATTTTACTGAATAATAGAAAATAATACTGACAGAAAGGGAGAAATCAGATGTTTTGTGTGCCTTCCAGCCTTTTCCAACGTATGGCTAACTAAGGTGACTTATATCATGGGATCTTCCCAGGGATACCAAAATCTGTTGATACTCAAGTCCCAATAATAATAATAATAATAATAATAATAATAATAATAATAATAATGATGATGTTATTTATATTCCCATCTCTCCCAAGGATCGAGGTAGGATTACATCAGTAAAAAATAAATATAATGACATAGTAAAATGTTGTCCATATATAAAATTTATAAATAAGCTTTCCTTTTTGGAATTTATACATTTGTAATATTTCAAGCCATGGATGATTGAATCGTGTGAGTAGAGAGGGCCAACTCTTAACAGACGGGGAATGAGAAAGAACATGAGATAGCTGAGCTGAAACTGTGAACTGGACTAGAAATAAATATTTTTAAAAAAACAAATAGATGCATAACGAGACCCCAGATTGCCTGTTAAAATCAATGGTAAAGGAAAAGTTGTTAGTACTGAAATCTATCTTTAATGGTCACAAATGCCAAAAACCAGACTTTTGAAAAAGCATGTAGCAGCTGAATAAATGCAGGATGGACCAGCTCCCATGGACTACCTTCAGTTTTAGATGCACTGGGTTATTTGGGTTGTTTTTTTTTTTTAATTATAAAACTGTTAATTTTTACTGCAAGAACAGATCCCTTGCATAAAAGAAGGGACCACTGGTAATTGTCTCCAAAATTTAAAAACCATTTCATGGTAAATCATCAGCAATGAATGTAGCATTGGCAGTAATAAAATCACAGATGTTTAAATCATTTCAAGTAGGTAGTCATTCTGCAGTTTCCGCAGAGGTCTGCAATATGGACTTCACTGCTACACAGTACTAGGACATCCATTTAATCTACTACAGAGGCAGAGAACTGTGCTGGGGTGGATGCATTCTAGTCCCATGCCAGTAAGCAGGCACAAAACTGGAAGTGATTGTCATATGGGTTCCCGGGCTTTTCTGGGGAAGTGTGCTTCTGGGGATGTTTGTGGGGGTTCCACAGGCCAAAAAGAATCTGGAGGCAGCCAAGTGGCCCATCTTAGTCTCATAGAATGATTATAAAGAAAATACAGGGACCTTCTACAACCAGGCAAGTGCGCAACATCAGAATCCAACTTATTATAGTTGGATAGCAATTGGTGGGGTTCAGATAAATACATTCCACCCATGTCCTTCAGGGGTTTAGAGTAAGCCCAATTAAACATGTTTACTTCCAAGTAAATTAAGCTGTGTTCCAAGATGCTAACTCCATGTAAAGGCACAGGATTACACCTTTAATCAGATGCTTTAACCACTAGTCTTATACAGAGGAAACACTACTGTATTTTCCGGGCGTACAAGACTACTTTTTAGCCCAGGAAAATCTTCCCAAAGTTCGGGGCCGTCTTGTATGCCGGAAGCCCCTGGGTCCTAAAGAGAGCCCTCAGCAGGGAAGCCTTCTCTCAAGCAAAGGACGTCCTCCTCCATTCCTTCCTCCTTTGCTTTTTCCCCTTCCTTCCCTCCCTTTCTTCCCTCCTCTTCTCTCCTCCCCTCCTTCCTTCCTTCCTCTTTTTCTTCCTTTTCCTTTTCTTCTTTTGCTCCAGCTAGAGGCGAGGCTGGCTACAGAGCAACCAATCCTTGGAGTCATACACTCACACGTTTTCAGCCAATCAGAGAGAGGGCTGGAGAGTGGTCGCCGCCCCCGCCCTCAGAAAAGGGTCTCTCTCTCTCTCTCTCTCTAGCCCCTGAGTCCCTCTGAGAGCCAGGCACAGAGCAACCAATCCTGTTTGGATGGAGTCACACAACAGCCAATCAGAGAGAGGACAGGGTGTGCCCCCCCCCCCGCCCTCACAAACTATAATTCCCAGGATTCCCTGGTTTTTCAAGGAAATTGCCTCCACACTTCCAGATCTCAGCCCCAGAGAATGAGTCTACAGCATAATCAGTGTGCCAATTTAAGTCCACTTCTGCAGGTGCATTTTAGATTTAATAATGATAACAATAATGGTGATGAGTGATGAGAATAGATCTTGTAGCACCTTTGAGACTCACTGAAAGAAAAGTTGGCAGCTTTCAGACTTAAGCGTACTCCTTCATCAATGCATGGGGAATTGTAGTTCATTGTGGCACCAGAGCTCTTTCTCCACAAATCTACAATTCCCAGAGTTCCCTAGCACTGAGCCAGGGCAGCTAAAGCAGTCTCAAACTGAATTATTCTGCAGTATGGATTGGACCTTGAGTCATTTAATAACCAGTCCAAAACACACTGCAGAAATAATCCAGTTTGTGACCACTTTAACTTTCCTGGCTCAGTGCTAGGGAATCTGGGAATTGTAGTTTGTTGTGGCATCAGAGCTCTTTCTGACAGAGAAGGCTCAATGTCTCACATAACTACACTTCCCAGGGTTCCCTAGCACTGAGCCAGGGCAGCTAAAGCAGTCTCAAACTGGATTTTATTTCTAGTGTGTCTTGGATCCAACTCAGGCTGTATCTTCATTCCAGAGACAATACCAGTTTTTGTACGTTTTAACTGCCATGGGGCCCAGTGCTATGAAATCGGGGAATGTAGTTTGTTGTTACACCAAAGTTTCCTGAGAGAGAAGGTTAAATGTCTCAGAAAACTAGAATTCC
>NC_056523.1:143139978-143158486 GCF_019175285.1 Sceloporus undulatus | reverse complement strand
TTCCCAGAATTCCATAGCACTGAGCCAAGGCAGTTAAAGGGGTGTCAAACTGGATTATTTCTGCAGTGCAGTTGCAGCCTAACACGTTTTGATTTGGCACAAAGGTTCCTGGGCTTTGATTCCAATAGGAGCCACTTGAACTGCTACGGCTCCATCCATACAGAATCCCTGGGATTTGTAGTTTGGAGCAGCCCCCCCCCCGCATTCTTTGGGCAGAGAAGGCAAAAGACCTTATAAAACTACAAATCCTAGGATTCCAATAGGATGGAGCAGCAGCTCTTAAAGTGGTGTCAAACTGCATTAATTCTAAAGTGTAGATGCACCAAAAGGAAGGGCAGGAGGAGTTGTCGAGGCAGGTGAAATAATGTTGTGTATGCTGTTATTTCAAACATGGAACACACTCCTTCCTCAGAGTGTAATGGAGTCTCCCTCCTCTTCCCCTCCTTTTCTTCTTTCTCCTTCTCCTTTTTTCTCCTCCCCCTCTTTCTCCTCTGTCGCTGCTGCTGCTGTTGTTGTTGTGTGCGCCTTCAGCTCCTTTCTAACTTATCATGGAAGAGAGGGGTGGTCTTATACGGTGAGTATATCCCAAACACTCTATTTTAAGTTGTAAATTTGGGGGTCGTCTTATACGCCCAGTCGTCTTATATGACAGAATATACGGTAGTTGCCATTTTACCTCTTTTGAAAGCTCACATAAAGTGATCATTTCCTACAAATTCAAAAAAACACTAAGGAGGTCCTGTATTTGTAGTATGCAGTACTTGTAACTAGCAAGATGAACTTTATTAACTTGCAAAAATTTTATTAGCTTGCTTCATTGCTACAAAAAGAAAAAAAAAATACTCAGCTACTGCATCTCTATAACTATAGCTCGACATGAAGAGTATACTGACATCTTGTTAGGTTTTGGGGTAATTATTTAATGCAAAGCAAGATCTAACTCTTTCAAAGATATTTTCATTTTCCTATGTTATAAAAAATGTAATAATGGCTACTTACAAATTTAAGCATGTTCCAGTCAAAGACATAGTCATAAGAGAAGCCTTGTCTGTGGAAGAGGTTTCTGAATAATTGTCTCAGATATGAATAATCTGGTTTATCGTCAAAGCGCAACGAGCGGCAGAAATTCAGGTAAGTAGCAAATTCAGCTGAAATAAGAAGTTCGGATCATATTACCATAAAGTCAGCGCAAAGAAAAGGAACCACACTGATTCATCTGCCCACTGTTTTTCCACTCCATAGTGCTTGTCTAATGACTGAAGTGACAGAACTGTGATGTGTGATGCAAGCAATGTCATCCCCCCCCCCCCACAAAATGGGATCTCGTTCATAATGATGGGCATATCATACTCTGGATAATACTTTATCACACTGCAATGATAGTCAGAGGCAATGTAAAATGGAATGGAGAAGGCTCTATTCTATTCAACTTCAAGTATAAATATCTATTCTTTCCCAGAGTAGAGAGCAATTTTCTCTGTCTTGGACAAAAAATTCAAGGTGTTAACATTGGCCTGTTACAGACTGAAAAAATAAAGCTGCTTTGGGTCTCTTTAGAGGTATGCTGTTTAAATGATGCATGCATCCTAAGAATCCGGAAGCTGCACCAAAGCTGCACTCCAGTGCTTAGGAATGGAGTGTGGCTTTGGCGCGACCTCCGGACTCTTAGGATCCATGCATCATTTAAATAGCATACCTCCAAAGAGACTTGAAGCAGCTTTATTTTGGCAGTCTGTAACAGGCCATAGTTAGACAAAACAGTTCAATCAAGTATTTCCAGTTTTCCAACTGGAAAGCCAAACGCAGTCTGTGAAGTTAATAGTACCTAGGTGTGCACTAAATAAAGCCCCTATCTTGCTAGCAAATATGAATATGTCACATGTATGTGTGCCAAGCAAATGTGCACTTTGTTTTTCTTATGTATGCAGTGGGCCATTTGTGTGATCAACCAACAATGTTGGTAGGAGAAACAAATACATAAACCAAGTGTAGCTCTCTGCCACGTGGAAGAGGAATACAGGAATAAAAGAAAGTTATCTACAAACAATGCAGAGAACACATGTGCATTAAACCATTATAGGTGAAGATTACACAATTCACATTAGTTAAATGTTATGTAACAGGAGATGCAAGATCAAGTTAAAAGCAAGCTTCACAAAAAAGTTAGCTTTAGAATTTAAGAAATCTATTCCAGAGAATAAACTTACACGGGTATCCTTTACACAAAACCTCAATGGGTGTAGACATTTTCTTTTCACTGATGCGTTCATATTTCTGTCTTTTTGTAGCTGCCTTTAGTCCCTGCCAGGGGAGGGAGCCCAGGTTAAAATACATGAGTACATAGCCCAAGGACTCCAAGTCATCTCTGCGAGATTGTTCTACAAGGAGTATAAGAGTGGAGCCATTAGAATCTATCATCTGGTGAAATGGTTAAAAGCTGTTTAAAGCAACAGGTAACACAATAAAAAGCTCATATTAAAGAAAACTGCATGGCTAAATGGTTAATTTAAGCTTGCTGATAATTCAGGAAGGAACAAGGTTTTCTCCTGTAATTAGTCCTAAAGGTTAACTTAGAACTGGGTGGAATACAAATGTCATCTTGTCAAAATTACTACAGAAATACTGGTTCATTCATTGATACACCCATCCACTGGCTTGTTAGCTGGAAGGTTGAAAGTTTTTTCTTGTCTTAATATCCAGCCATTAATTATGGTTGTCATTGGCAACATCCTCAAACTCTGTGCCTGTGCTAGAGAACTGGGGAAAAATTGATCATTTTTCATCAATCTTATGCACTCTCTTGCTAGCTTGTGTGATGGAAGAGACCGCTTCACCATATTCTCTAAATTCTAAGGAGATCTTAGGGGAGCCATGCAAGGAAATATGTGGAGCCCTGTAGTCATCTTAGGCAAGCCAGACCACAGTACAGTAAAACCCTGTTTAAAACACGGGATATGTTCCAGGACTGTGTGTGTAGAACAAAAATCATGAATAAACACAAACCCTTTTTTTCCTACCAAAAATGAATGATGTCTTGGGCCACTTTTCTAGGCATTTCTAGGTCCTCCAGTGCGAGTTTACAGTATGCTTCCACCAGAAACCCAACATGCCATGCATTTTGAGTAGGAAAAATAGAATTCATGATTATCCATGGTTTTTGTTCTACACGAACAGTCCCAGAACGTATCCCTTGCATTAAACCTGTACAAAGGACAGAGAAGTGGTGTACTGTATAAAGACAGTTAGACCACCAGTAGCTAGAGATAATTTATACAACTGATCCAATAGCCTTCAAGGATAATCACTACTTTTGACTACTACAAAATAAAAGGCCTGAGTAAAAGACAAGGTGCTTTCATATCTCTCAAAACAAAAGTCTCCTTTATGATAAAGAATTCTATTGCGACTGGAAAATGTGCACAGCAATGGGATTCTTGCCTTTGTATGCCAGTGAACACAAAAAAGAACACAAATCAAAACCCTCAGGTAAGGTTTACAATGTGCCCTCGGGAAATATTTCCAACTTCAAATATACCCACCAGTATAATTCTGAGCCAAAAGAAAAGGCCATCTAATATCATCAGCTTTGGAATAAAACATATTCCATTTTTCATATTCCATTTGATTCACTATCATGTGACAGAAATTATACACAAGATCTCTTTCTGAAAGAACATTTATAAAAAACATATATTTGAAACTGAGTATGCTACCATCTTACCAATCCCAAGATGAGTGTTGATGGAGGCATAGCGGGCAGTTCCTGTCAAGTTTTTATTTTCACGATATGGAATGTGCTGGTGAGTTCGAGCATCCCGGTATTTCTTGGCCAGCCCAAAATCTATGATGTAGACAAGGTTGCCCTTCTTGCCTAATCCCATCAGGAAATTATCAGGCTTTACATCTCGGTGGATGAAGTTCTTCGAATGAATATATTCTATTCGACTTATCTAATTGTAAAACATGATTTCAGAATTAATGAATGCAACCTCTCTTTTAAAACAACGACACACTGGTCCCTTATACATGGCTTCAACAATAAATTCCTACTTCTGTTCAAAGGCAGGTTTAAATGCTATCTTTCTTGCTTATTGTGTTGAGTACTGTCTTCGTTAATTCACTTTGAAAGTATAACTAATGCACACGTACACACCAATCTTAGTTTGCTTCTCAAATGGGTTTCCTTCCTGGGTCCCAGTACCTGCAGCTGAAGCACAGCAAAGAAATAACCTGTTCTAGGAACCAGACTACATATACAACGATGTGAGGCTGTCTGGAATTTAAGGGAACAGAGTGATTACAGCTGAAAGGGAGGCGCAACCTTCCCTGCCATAACTGTGCAAAAAAGTGTCTTGTAACAGTCTATGAGCAAAAACAATAAAAAATGATTTGATTTAAAGATCTGATGTTTCTTTTAAAAACTAGCCTGTTCCACAAGCGATAACAAATACTAACATAAGAAATGTATAGATTTTGCAAGTTTCCCTCCCTGCAAAGAGATACCAACTTCAAATTCTTCCCCAAAACCACTCTGTGGTAAAGGCACATTTTAAAAGGGATAAAATGTATTTCCTGCTACAGCTACATGGTCACATTCTCAGTGACAAAAATAACTGATGAAACTTTCTTCATACAGTATTGGGTATATTTGTTCGCTCTGGTAAGAAAAAAAAAAAAAGCTTAACTGGTATCCTTTGTCACTGGTCTCTAACAGAATAGACTCACAGATTCCCCCACTTCACAACTATAAAAAGCAAACATAAACAATTTAAGCCAAGATAGCTAGGAAACCACCCCACTGAACAGACAAATCAAAAGATTTTAATACCATTTGGTCAGCAAGTAAAAGGACTGTCTTGAGACTGAATTTCCTTGAACAGAAGTTAAAGAGATCTTCAAGGCTTGGTCCCAACAATTCCATCACCATGACATTGTAGTCACCTTCAGCACCACACCATTTGATTGTGGGAATACCAACTAGAACAAGTGAAATTTGATTATTTGTACATTTCCAACACCTGCAAAAAACAGCTGTCACAGTACATTTCTCTTTCAGAAAGAAAAAAAAAACCCTGATGGCTGAGCTCCAAGATCACAAACGTAGTTACAAATATGTAATTGCGTATAGTCTCCTGATCCAATTCCTCAAACCTATTTTAACAGCCAACAACTGCACCCAGTGATGGGAGTTCTCTTCCACTAGAAATAGGGACACAGCAAGATGACGTTTCCAGCTCTAACCTACAAGCAAACTATGGTATGCCAAGAAATTGTGATATGGGTCCTGCTACTGATTGTCATTCAGCAGTTCACTGGTGGAATGGGGCTGGAAATGTCACCCTGCCACACCCCAATCACCTGCCGATCTCAGTCATTTGTTGGAGTTGCTTGCTGCTAAGGAAGGTTTGGGGGATAGCATTTGCAATCATGGCAATAGGATCACAGTTGTAAATATGAATACCAAACAATTACAAATGCAAAGTCTAGCTTATGCATTTGTAACTCCTCAACAGGATTCCAGGTAATATTTTCCTTAAGAGCCAACAAGAACTGTAGGAAGGAATTGAGACAGCTTGCATAGATGTGCTCCAGTATGATCAATCTCCTACCCAAGCATTAAGAAGTAAGCAAATTCAATTAGGAAGGCAAAAACCAGGGTCCAGACTATGATTGTGTTGGTCAACTTCACTCCAGGTAACTGCCTGATATTGAGTAAAACCACTGGTCCATCTATCCCTGAACTGCCAATTCTAAGTGGCGGTAATTGATTTCCAGGGTTTCAGGTAGGATTTTTCCCCTAGTGGTCTCTCACCCCAAGCACTAATCATTCAACCCTGATCAGCTTCCAAAATCAGGTAACATCAGACATGCTCAGGGTGGTATGGTGGAAGCACATTAAATTACTAGCTGTCAAATTAGAATGCAAGACAAGGATCTCTACACTGCACCTAAATGTTTAGCATTCAAAAGGCATTCTATGGTATATCTGTATATGGACTTGCTTTTAATTGGTGCTATTTACTCTATAAGCAATTTTTTGGAGTCTTATTACAGTTTGTTCCAAGTGATTTTTCCCAATTTAGAAGTGTTTGCCCAGTCTCTCCATCTTCTCTGCTGCCTGACCTCAGTGTGCCAATATCAGAAATGTCAAGTTCCCACAGTTTTCTTGTCCTGGACAAATAATTTTTTCCAAATGTTTTCTGAATGTTATAATGTAAACAATGTTATCCAATAATGTTAAACATTTGGGTTAAATGTTATATTCAAAGACAGGCAAAGTTTTATATGGAAATCAGAATATTTGTAATGATGTAAAGAGATGAACCCATTCTTTCCCTTATATTCAGCAAATGCCTAAAGAGAGCTATACCTAATGTAACAGGTGTCTTAGGCTATACAATCTGTGATACACTGTGCAGTGTGTTTGACCCTAATCTTATTCAAACTGTGCAGCACCTAAGGGATCACTGGGTATTCCTTAGTGAAATAACTCTGGCAGTCTCTCAATCAAGAATCCTGCCCTCCCATACAGGGACAATGAGAATGAAAACTAAAGCCGCAATCCCACCTAGACTTATGTAAAAGTAAGGCCCAATGAACTCAAACTTAATTATAAGGAAACATGTTAAGGATTATGCTGTAATGCATTCCACAAAGTAAAAATATTTGGCAGCAAATCCCTACTGAGTGGCAGGAACAATGACAGTGCATTCTCTTACAGACAGTTCCTGTTCTATATCTTCTTTTCAGTCTATAGATGGAATATAAGTCCCATATGGTTTGCCATAAAAATTATGCTTACCTCCACCTTGCATCATTTTGTAAATTTTACTTTCTATATGAAGTTGAGGATGTTTGGTTTTCACACATTCCAACTTGATGGCAACCTCTTCTCCAGCTGCTATGTCAGTACCTAAAGGAGAAAAGAGAATTCAGTGTCATAATTCAAGACAGGCTAAATGCAATGGAAACCAGAACTGTGATTATATATCTGACCGATGGTTTATCAAGCCAAGAGTCTAACAGATAGTGAACTAACACTTCATTTTCTCAGGACCTATAGAGTCACAGAGTGACCCGTAAGATTTGAAAACAGACAAAGGACAGTGTTTACAGAATGAATAATGTGTGTACAGTGGACCCTTTGTACTGGTGGGTTGGCAATCTGCGGATTTGACCACTGCACATCGCCATATCCTATATTATTCATTGGTGGCACATGCATGCAGACCACATGCCTGTGAACATATCATCCCCATTGAATAATATGTGCCGCAACTGTTAATTTTTTTGCCATCTGCAGGGATGGAACCCCTGTGTAAAAGAAGGATCCACTGTATATTATAAAAGTTAGTTTGTTGCTGCTTCTTCCAGATCAAAAACAATTAAAATTAAACCCTGCTTCTTTTTCTTGTTTGTAATTTAATGGGAATTCTTGTTCTTCATCTGCATGTTTTGTGAGCTTTTCTGCTTAACTGCATTTAAAATGGCTAAAAAAGATACTTCTACCACACATCTACGTTGTTACCTAATAAACTTCTAACTAATTGTTTATTAGATAACAAAGAAAATAAATGATACTTTAAAGCTAAAAACTATGGCTAAAAGCTCATTTTAAAATAGCTACAGTAGAAGTGGATTTTGCTACTTTGGCAGAATTTGGGACAACTGCTTTTAGAGAATTTGTTATGGTGCACTGGTAGCTTTCACACACACACACATGACGCATTTTAGACCCTGTCCTGATTATTTTGTCCTCGTTGTTAGTGAATGTTCAGTCGACTTTGACTTAAAGTGACCTCCAAAACACCTTGACATCAACAGCCCTGCTCAGGTCTTGCAGAGTCAGAGCTGTAGCTTCTTTGACTGAGTCTACCCATCTGAAATGCAGTCTTTTCCTACTGCCTTCTACCTTCTCAAGCATAACTGTCTTTTCTAGTGAGTCCTTTCTTTTCATGATGTATCCAAAGTATGACCATCTCAGTTTAGTCATCTTGGCTTCTAGGGAGAGTTCAGGCTTGATATGCTCTAGGAATTACCAATTTGTCTTTTCAGCAGACCACAGTATTTGTAGAACTCTTCTCCAGCACATTTCAAATGAGTTGATTTTCCTCCTATCAGCTTTCTTCACTGTCCAGCTTTCATAACCATACATAGGCCCAGTACAAACAGGCCCGAAATGATACTTTTGTCATGTGCTAGGGTTGCCTCGGGGCGGAGTGCCCACACGCTCCGCAACCCTAGCATGTGACTAGGGCAGCATTGCTGCGCAGTGCCGTATAGATGGTGCGCATAGCGATGACAGCGCTGCTGCGCTGCGTCCAAATGGAGCAGTACAGCAGTAATGTGTTCGCACTGCTGCAGGCTGCTTGCGGCGGTGCAAAATGGAGTCGCTTTTTAGCCATGCAGCAACGAAAGGCTGCCCCAGCCTGCCCTTTCGGGCCCGTTTGTACCAGGCCATAGAAATGGGAAATACAATGGCATGGGCAATTCTAACTGATTGTTAATTTGATGCTGATTATTTGAAAGAAACCTAATACTGGGGGGGGGGGGGGGACACACAAGTATAACTGAAAAAGCTTCAGAATATTTGCTTCCCTTAGTGAAAAGCTTTTGCCACAGTGAAGTTTGCTGCATATCATTTCACAAAGAACATAATGGGCAGGCTGCAAAGAGCATCTTTTGTCCATTTTTAAAGAGTAACCAACATACCACACTACAAATTGCCTTTGAAAGTCCCCTTGGTTTTAAAAAGCAGTCTGGCACATGGCATATAACAGCGGTGGGAATTGTACACACATCCAGATGTTGTTGAATTGCAACTCCTAGCAGCTCTAGCTAATATACACAATGGTGAGGAAGGCTACAACTTGTTCAATATCTGGAAGGCCACATAAATTCTACCCCAGTCACCGATCAAAACAATGACACATAACACAAAAAACACCAGTCTAATACCCCCTGAATGCATAAAAACAGCGAAATGTTTCTTTGAATCTTACAAAACATAGGCGCGTTCCAAACGGGCCCTATTGGGGCCGTCGTTACGCATGAGGGGCGGCGCTTCCTGATGCGCCTTGCCCCTCGCATGTAACGAGGGCGTCAAAATGGCGGTGCCCTATACAGATGGGCGCTGCCACTTTGATGTGACTGACGCCTAGCGTCTGCACATCTTGGTGTCCTTGTGACGCCGCAGCAAGAAGAACACGCTTTTTGCGGGTTCTTCTTGCTGCGCTGGGGAACCGAGTGGTTTGTCCGCTGCAGTTCCCTCGCGCAGCTAACACAGGTGCCAGCAGACCACTCTTTTGGGCAGTCTGTAAAGCGCCATAGTTAACAAAAATAAAGAAAGGCTCAAATACTTTATTAATGCATTTTCCTCATGTTGTTGCATGCCTCCAAGTCATTTTTTAAAAACTTATGGAGACCCTAACACAAACCTATCACAGGCTTTTCTTGCCAAGTTTCTTCAGAGGGGGTTTGTCATGACCATCCTCTGAGGCTGAGAGAGTGTGACCTTCCCAAGATCATCCAGTGGATTTTTTTATGCTCAAGCAAGGAATCGAACCTTGGTCTCCAGAGTCATAGTCCAACATATTTTCACCTAAATATTATCCCAGATCATTGGTAAACCTTGCCTGAATTAAGCATGTTCAATAGCTGATTTCAGTGAGTCCTCTGTCCCTTCTGAAGCATATTGTGGGTGGCTCTCACAGGTAATCTCAGTGAGCAACACAGAAACTACTCTTGTTTGTCACCACATGCAAGGCTTTTGTGCAAGAGGCAAGTAAGATTACTATTTAAAGCAAAGGTGAGCAAAATGAGGCCCTGCCGATACTGCCTGACTGCCACTCCCAGCACCCTTCACCATTTGCTAATTTCGCTAAGGCTGAAGAGAGTTAGGAGTCCAGTGACATCTGGAGAGTTGTACTTTGCCCACCCTTGACTTAGGACAACAAGACATAACCAATAAATCTCCCATTTGTTTCTTTGTTTTTGCTAAAGGTATGCAACTCTAGAGCTGTGCTATTAAAGCAGCTCCAGATCTCTGAACTGTGGCTTTGAATATATATTTGCATCTATTCTGTCTCACACACTCTTCCTCTCTATAGACGCTGTCTTATAACACACATTACCCCAACTTTCAGCCTTCCATCCTGTAATCATACAGGGCTACAAAGGAGGAAAGTGGCAAGCTGTTTAAAGAATTAGATATTTACTACATAGTTAATGCATAATGGTATAGAAAATATTAAACCCATCATGCAAAACTGCAGGATATATTTAATGTCTTCTTTATGCAGTGAATAAGAATGATTCATCTGCAACCATACATATTTTGCTACAGATTCCTGAGTGAGGAAGCCCTTGTTAAGTAAGCACATTTTCTGCCAACAAATTCTTAGTGACTGGGCAGCATCTCACAAATCTTCAGAAAATAAAAGCTGGCTAAAGTTCAGGTCCTGGGAAACACTGAAGCAGCCTGGTAATTGGTACCAAAGAAGTGCAAGACAGAATTCTCCACCTCTAATAAATATGTTGGCTAACTAATGCATAATGCTGGTTCAGCAGTAGCAAAATAAAAACACCTTACTAAAAGATGGAAAATGTTATTTGTAGATGAAAGCATTGCAGAAAGAGTTCTGACAATTCAAAACCAGGATTCCTATGCAGTTTCATGTGAATATTAGACATTAATTAATTTTTTAGAAAATACCTGGGATGAAAAAAGATTGAATTGATCTGTCAGATTTCAGATACAGGTTTACAGTTTGAAATGTTAGTGACTTTCAATGAGATATTTACTATTAATAAATATCAGAAACATGGCACTGTAAAGAAGTCTCACAATCTTTAGTATTTTGTAATGGATTTTCTGGCAGATCTCAATCTAATCTTAAATCTGACAACCAAGAGAATAAACAGTAACTAAGTAAATAGTTATTTGCTAAAGCTACTGTACTGAACAGATTTTTAAACCTTTATATGTCATTTTAAAAAAATGTATTTATAATGGCTGCTTTGAAGACCATTACAGGAAGGCCAAGCCACACATCTTTAATAATGCACAAATGAGAGAAAGTATCGTTACAGAAATTTAATATTTCTTTTCTACAGTAGATTGAGTTGAGTTGAGCCTCTGGCTTCAGGTCTGACAGCTAGATAGAACATTTTATTAGGGACAAGATTAATAAAAGACCTTTCTGACTATATACACAAGGTTTTTCCAATCTGCACAACATCTTTAATTATAGGAGAATGACAGTCCTTCATTCTGACGGGTGCATACCCTTAAATATAGTTATAGAAGCACTACGCCACTAACACTTAATTGATAACAATTCTGTGTAGCGTGCAGCAAGTGGAAATCCTTTAACGCAGTCTAAATGGTTTATGATTTACGGGGGAAGAAGCAAACACATTACCCAGTAAGGATTCCAGAACATGAATTTCCCCCACAGTCTCCTGAATGAGCATCTGATCAGAAACAAGGTACAGCTACTTTCACTGAAAGGTTGATTTTTCATACCCTTACTGAAAGACAGCTAAGGTCAAAAAGACCACAAGTTATTTAATGTCATTACACATCCACATTCTATTGTTTTGTCTACAGAGATAGCAACCTTTTGCTATGGACTCACTTCTCCTGATATGAATATAGAGTCGGCCCTTCTTATACACTGATTTTTTATACACGGATTCAAGCATACATGGTTTGAAAATGTTCCAAAAAAAGTATAAATTTACCTTGATTTTCCATTTTTTCTAAGGGACACCATTTTGCTATGTCATTATATTTAATGGGACTTGAGCATACACGGATTTTGTTATACACGGGGGATCTTGGAACCAAACCCCAGCGTATAACAAGGGTCCACTGTATCGGTATATTTTAAACCATAGGTGCTTAGACTTGGATTGGCTGTCTCCCTTGTAGGATACTATGCAGAGTCAGCAATCCTATTACAGTCACTCAAGTATATACTGTACTGCAATGCATAGGCATAAAAGCCTTTGTGGGACTGAACCTAGAATTATTTGCCTGCACTGATTTAAACCATCAAGATATTTTTCTGGCTTACCTTTGCATAAAGCCTATTACTTTGAAAGGAGACACCATGACTAGTTTTCCACATACAGGACGCAAGAGAAAATCCACATCCCTAGGGGTTTATTAAAGATTCATCGCCTAAGATGTAAGTTAGCAGGCCGCTGGCTCAGATTCACAATTACACTGTCATCAAAACTGGGGGACTGGGTTGAAAATAATCCTATTTTTCTCCTAGGAATGAACAAAACAAGCGTACCATCCTTTTAACTTAAAAGGTTTTTTTAAGAAGCAGAAGGCACAACAAGCCATAAATGGGGCGATTTTGCAAGAAGAACACAGAGAATTGGGCAATTCTCTCTGTAAAACTGAGCTACTTCCTGGAGGCCTTGCAGCCAACACAGGCCCACTTTGAATGTGAAAACCCAGTATACTGCCCAGACCCAGACTCTAAAGAAGCCAGAACTGTTCTGCTCCCAAAGGCCTTTATAACAATAACAACAACAACAACAACAACAACTTTTATTTATGCCACCCTTTCCACCAAAAAGGGAGGAACATCAGACATAATCAAGAACACACCAGTAAATTTAGACACGAATTCATGACTAGATACGTAAGATATGGAATGGAGATGGGCATCCCACTTAAATCACTAAAAGTGCTGCCTGGATTCCCTTTGGATGGCCAACCAGGGGCACCTTCGGCATACGCCTGTGGCGGCCAATTCAGCCAAATGATACGCGGCGGTGGGCATAACTCGACTGCTGTACCCAAAGTCCTTGAGCAGACTGGGTTTTAGATGTGTTTTGGAAAAGCTGAAAACACCTTCAATGAATCATTACGTTTAATAGTTTGACTTCTCTTAAGTTCTTTTTTTAAAAGAGGGGCTTATTTACACCAACAATGTCGATGCCAGTAATACTGCCGCAGTAGTCCTGTCTCTATATCTATCTCCATTTCCCAGTCCCAGGCCTGTGTGCTTGGCTGCTTGGGGAAGGAAGGTCATGAAGGAAGTTACCAGCCAGGCTCCCGCATTCTTATATCTGCTTTCATGAGGAAGGGACTGGGCCCTAATTCGGAGTAACTCCTGAGGAAACCAATGGCAGCTGTGTCCATAACAATCACAATATTTATTTATTCGCTGCCTCTCTGTGTAGCAGAACCAGGGAGGCTTACATGTTGAAACAGACAACCCCAGCATCCTTCCAAAGGACAACAAGAAGGCAGTAGCTGTGGCAAAAGCCAGACCAGAGTGGGCCCAACTTCCTTGCTAACTCTTCAGGAAAGGAAAGGCCTGCCGGAAGAGATCTGGGCTGACACCGCTTTAACTGTCACTGCTCCATGCCTTGGAGCTCTGGGGAATCATACTTTGTTGTGGCCCCAGGGCTCTCTCTGACAGACAAGGCTGTAAATAGCTCACCAAGCTACAATTCCCAGGATTCCATAGCACTGAGCCATGGCAGTTAAAGCGATGTCAAATTGGATTGTTTCTGCAGTGTGAGGCTGCATCCACACCGGAGAAAAAAACCCGGTTCTGGCTCTTAGCTATGGAATCCTGGGAGTCGGAGTTTGTTGTGGGGCCCAGAGCGGAGCTCTAAAGCGGGGCCAACCCGGGTTATTCTTCCCGTGTGGACGCAGCTGGGTCTCACTTCCGAGGGCCCTCCGCTTCCCCTCCTCCCGGCCTCCCTCCCTCCCTCCCTTCGGGCGCGGCGCTTCCTCACCGAGGTAAATATCCCCGAAAGAGCCGCTCCCGATCTTCCGGCCAAGCCGGTACCGGTTCCCGACCCTCAGCTCCATCGAGGCGGCGGTGGGGGCTCGCTCGGAGGACCCAACCCAGCTGCGTCTCGGACCGTGGACTCAGCGCCGTGGAAAGACAGCCACCATGGCGGCCCTGGGCTCGGTCTCTGGGCGCCGGAGCGGTTCCGGGGCGAGGGCGAGGCCCCGCCGGGGAGGATGGACGCCGATTCCCCGAGACACCCGGATCCCCCTCCCCTCAGCGCAGCTAGGGCCCAGCCGCCGCCATATTGTGTGACCTCACTTCCTTGGCAACGAGGGGCGGGGCCTCTGATCAAGCGGCAGAAGGAAGCGGGGAGGGGGCTCAAGATTGTGAGGCCGGGGCTAGGCGGCCTGTCGCCATGGCAACCGTCCCGGTGCCTGGAGTTGGGCCTAGCAGGCCCTCCCTGGATCTGCCCCAGCCAGGAAGCCCCGTGGCCAGGAGCCAGCTGCCTCAGCCAGCCCTTCCCTGGCAGAGTGGCCTTTCCCTATTTATTTGCTGAGTGCCATCCTCATGACAAGAGGGCCGACATTTTGCTGCTTCAGGCCACAAATGGCTCAGACGCCAATCCAAGCGGAAGTTAAAATGGCCTCAAATGTGGCCAAGTTGTGTAGAAGCACCCCCAGCACGAAGCCTTTCCCCAACGCAACACTGTGATGATGGGGCAACCCAAAGGCCAAGGCAATTGGGGCTGATTGAGGGACAGTATGCCAGCCTATGGTCCAAAACACAAAAAGTACAGTTCCCAGAATTCCCTAGCACTGACCCAGGGCAGTTAAAGTGGTCTCAGATGGATTATTTCTGCCACATGTTTTGGACCTATGACTCTGCAAACCAGGGTTCAAACCCCAGCCCAGCCATGACACCTTGGGCAAGTCACAGTCAGCCTCAGAGGAAGGCAACTGCAAACTCCTCAGAAGACCCTGGCCAAGAAATGCTGTGATAGGTTCTACTTAGGGCTGTGGCAAATCGGAAGTGACTTGAAGGCACATAACCATGTACACCATACGGGCTCTCAACCTAGAATTGCATTAGCATTTTTTGGTCTTGAGCGTTGGACTATGTCTTTGGAGACCAAAGTTTGAATCCACACTTGGCCGTGGAAACCCACTGTGTGACTTTGGGCAAGTCACCCACTCCACCCCAGAGGAAGGCAAAGGCAAATCCCCTCTGAAGAAATCTTGCCAAGGAAACCCTGTGAGAGGGTCACCTTCGGGTGCCATAAGTCAGAAATGACTTGAAGGCACACAACAAAATTCTTGATTGCACTGACTATTGTGTCCAATTTGTTCTGCTTTCAGAACTGGAATGGTGCAATGCTAGATTAGGACTCTAGGAGGTCAGGGTTCAAGTCCTTGCTGAGCCACAGAAACCTACCCCACAGAAACATTGGACAAATCATACTGTCTCAGCCTCAAGAAAGGCAATGGCAAACCTCTTCTGAACACATTTTGCCAAGAAAATTCTGTGATACGATTTGCCATCAGATCACCTTAAGTCAGAATTGAAAACAAAATCTACTTTGGTCATGCTTCACCTGGAATACTGTGTCTCAAATGCCTCAATCGGCAAACTTTACTGTACCCACACATAAAGTGATCAAAATATCTCCAGGGTATTCAGTGGATTTGTCAATGCTATAAACTGAAAACAGTTTCAAACTGATGTATCTATTCACTGTGCCAAAGCTAGCCTGGGCGATACAGTCCATTGGAGGGATAAAAGTGTACTCTTTTAAAATTGCCAGCATCTTAATGAAGCAATATCCACAGTCCTGTGGGAAATCTCTTTGTGTGACACAGTTCTAGTCTTTTTTCAGTTTCCAATCACTTTCCAGATCTCATGCTGCTATATCATGTGATTGTAATTTGTTATTATATTTATCAAGATTTATGCCCACCTCTAAGGGGAACTTTTGCAGTAAATTCCCAAACTGAGAAGGGTTTGGACTGGGTGGCCATTGCAGTTCCTTCAGTCTTTTAAGATTTTGTCATTCATAGCCTGAATGCAAGAAAGATAGGCCTCACCAGTATTTTCACCCACATTTCTTTAGAAGAGGCCATTTAATTGGAGACACTCAAAATAAGTTAATCCACATACAGAGTAGAGGGCATTTTCGTTCTGCTTAGCAAGGGCTGACAACCCTTTTAAAAAAACAAGAAACATAATTTAACAAAACTCAGCAGAGCAAAATACTGTAAAATTTACAGACCCAGCCCTCCTTAAAACATATAATAAATGCATTTATTTTTCTTTTTGTAATCTTCAAATTAAGGTATCATTCCAAAGGCCAACAAAAGAACCAGATGGATCTACATTACCTCTGTTTCTATTAATAAAAGAGAGAAACTGGTATTTTCTTCTGTCTCTTGAACATCAAATTCTAACATCATTCAGAGAAACTGGGGACCAGAGGGAACTTCTTACATTACGGCCAAGGTGGCAGCCTACAAGCTGCAAATACCTTCTAATCTAGCCTACAGGTTGTTCCTTCCCACCTTGACTGCAACAGTTCTAGTCTAGAACGTAATAGCCTCAGCTTCATTTCCCTCCTAGTCCCCTCCACATTTAGAGGGCAGGCAGTATTGTGTTAGATATATTCATTTGGACTAATTTTCAAGAGAGAGAGTCTGGTCCAGTGAGAGGACTGTTTTGTATAACTGTACAATAAAATGGTTGGATTTTATTTTGTGTTATCCTGTTTATGAAGCCAAAAACTTGCTGTTGGGACCTACTTTCATGGCAGCTGTGTTGCTACAAAATCTCTCTACAATCCAATATTCATGAAATTGTATGGACAGATCAAGTACATTTCTGGAAAGTGCACTGAAGAACATTAATGTACAAAATGTTTAACAAAATTATTAACAGAAAGATTAAGATGTTGCATCACCAGAAGATGCTTTCAAAGATTTCCATCGTAAATCAACTGAGTCCAAATTCCAGACAGTTAAAATCTTAATCATATTTTATAGCAAATATAAAGAGACCAAATACATATGGAGATTAAATGAAGTCACATCATCTGGTTTGAATGAAATCATTTATCAGCTTGCACTTTAATGGACCACATAATCATGCGACATATGGATAATAGTTCAAATAAGGTTTGATGTTCTTACGCATATATTTCTGTAAATTTTCATTTTATTAATCTCAATGACTGCTGTTCCATCTTAAAAAGACTGTACATTTAGACATGTCCCAATTAAAACGTGCCAGTAATGTCAAGGTGTGAGAAGATAATTCATCAGTGTTTCCAGATTTAATTATTACACCTCAATAAACTATGCAAGTAGATACTGAATTAGAATGATTGCCTTGAAAGCAAAAACAAGTTCTTATGATGTTGAATTTGTGGAGACAAATATTGGCAAGAAATACACAGCGATGACTAGCGTCAATCAATTTGTTACCACTCTTTGTAGTTAAAATGATCAACTATTGATGCAGAAAATTATCAAAAAAAATTTCATTTAGTGACTAGCTAAATCAATTTGTTAGTAACCAATTAAAGCAGATCCACTGAATAAGGCCTAAATATCTTACATTCACTAGATCCTGTCTCATCTTGGAGGCTAAACAAGTTAATCTCTGGTTAGTACTTGGATGGGTGACTGCCAATGAATATCAGGGCTAGCCTGAAGAAAGAGGCTCCTGCCTCCATAACTGACATCTTCCGGCCTATGAGGGAGTGAATAGGCTGGCCCAGCTCCATCAGGGCTAGCCTGAAGATAGAGCGCCCTCCCTCCATAACTGTCATCCTTTGGCCTATGAGGGAGAATAGGCTGGCCCAGCTCCATCAGGGCTAGCCTGAAGAAGAAGAGCCCTCCCTCCGGTCCATCTGCCTTGGTCCAGGCCTCAGAGGGAGAGAAGAATTGCTGGACCTGATCCCCTCCCCCCCACCATTCCCTTCTCCTTTTGTGTCGTGTCTTTTAGATTGTAAGCCTGAGGGCAGGGAACCGTCTATTATCCCCTCTGTTGTAAGCCGTCTGGATTCCCAGTGATTGGGCAGCATATAAATAAATCCTATTATTATTATTATTATTATTATTATTATTATTATTATTATTGTGCTGTAGGCTATACTTCAAAGGACAGAACTTGCTATGAACACCCTATGAAATGAATGGGCTCATAAGTTGACAGGTGACTTGAAAGTGGGCGCATGCCCACGCACACACATACTGAATAAATGAGAACACTGCAACCCAATACGTATGTAAGTTTCACTGATTAAAAGGATCTATTTTTAAAATTGGATTTGGCCAACATGAACATCTTTTACAAAGCCATACTTTCATTCACTGAATATATTGTTTACTGACAATCATGGGCTTATATCCTACTCAATGTGTTACTTATATAGACTTTTCTTGCTCAAAGACGATTCACACTATAATGTTTGAATGTTCTGTACCAGATAAGGATCAAACTACCTTAATTAAAGCATTGGGTGTAACATTTTGGAATGAAGTTTTACTTTCACCTTTGATTTAAACATAATATTATGCTTATGGACATGCCCTAGTGTGATTGGATGTTCTTCCTTTTCAAGATCTCTGTGCCATCGGAAAACTTGCTCTGAAACAGGTTTCAAAATCCAGTTGGAGAGTGAAAATCATTCCCATTCCTGGTTCCACTGACAGAAGCAGTTTCATCAGTGGAGCAATAGTGTTGGAGAC
>NC_056523.1:143133107-143136978 GCF_019175285.1 Sceloporus undulatus | reverse complement strand
GTTCCGGGTTACGAAGGTTATTTCGGGTTACGAAAAATTTTTTGGTGCTTTTCGGCGCTATTTCGCACGAAATCGCGGCTTTTCCCCATTAGCGCCTATGGCTTTTTCGCCTTACGAAGATTTTCGGGTTACGAAAGCGGCGGCGGAACGAATTAATTTCGTAACCCGGGGTACCCCTGTATTATTTTCTTCCTCAGCACACTGTACTTGCTGTAACAAATATAACTACATTGTAACAAGATTTGCCTAAATTCAGTTGCTGTCCCCAAGGATGCCACTTTCCAGGCCACGGGGAAGCGGCAAAAGGCCCCTTCCCCACAGCCTGGAAAGGGGCATCCTTGGGGCTTGAAGCCCCAAGGACACCCCGCGGCGGCAGGGAGGAGGAGAAAGGGGCTTGCACTGTGTAAAGGGCACTCTAAGCGCCCTCGCGCAACACGATGGCGTCACGTCCGCGCCGCCTCATTTGGAGGTGGCGTGTTCATGACGCCATCATGGTGGCCCCCATGTGACGCCCCTTTTTAAAACTAGGGCGTCCTGAGGACGTCCCTTATGGCCGTTTGTAACGCGCTTGTGATTCTTAAAACTAAGTGTATACCTGAGATTTTTGCTCCAGATTACATCAACTGCTTTCCTGTATAGAGGTTAAACATGTGTCAACATATTTCTGTTCCTTTTTTTCTGAAGTGAAGAAATTAGATATATAGTCGCCCCTCCATTTTTGCGGGGGATCCGTTCCAGACCCCCCCCGGTTGGCTTGAATGGCAGTGCATGCCCATGGGAGCACACCCCATTTTGTCCCCCTCCGTTTGCTGCCATGAGGGATGTGGACTCCCAAGTCTGTGAAAATGGAGGGGCAACTGTATGCTTAACATATCTGATAATTCCATGGCATCCTAGCTACTTAA
This sequence comes from Sceloporus undulatus, assembly GCF_019175285.1. NCBI lineage: Eukaryota > Metazoa > Chordata > Lepidosauria > Squamata > Phrynosomatidae > Sceloporus > Sceloporus undulatus. The sequence goes on along the minus strand of NC_056523.1, from coordinate 143,136,073 downwards.
ATAATTATGGTGTGGTGGGTCTAACGTGAGCAGGAGACATAATTTTTTCACTTTTGTGTTAGCTGCTTGATTGTTCGATGCAAGAGATGTCTTTCAGTTGAAATAATTCTTGGAAAATGACCTTTAATATCAGAAGCACAGAAGGATCAAAATGCTCATCAGTAAATTCTAAGGCATATTTATTCCATCTAAGTGACTTAATAAAGAGGATTTCACCCCAAATCCTAGTAGACTATTGTAAACATTTTGTAGGGCATATCTTTTTCCTAATTTGTATTTTTTATAGCACTTATGTAATAGGTGTCTACTTTTGAAACTCAGGAGTCAGTTCCCAAATATACCTCTATAGATGTAGGGTTTGTGATCCAGCTAGGGAATTAGACTGGTAGACTGGGTTTTTAAAAACATGTATGACATCTAAGTGTGTTATCATTTCCCTCCCCATTATTTGACTGTTTTGTCCCCTTATTAACAGGTCCACATTCCTTCACTTACCGTATTCTCAAATTTTCCGGTATTCAGAAGCAAACAGATATATTTGGCTAACTCCATGGATTTCTCACCACGAAGTGGATATTTTTCCATAGCCAATAGCAAAGGCAAAGCTTTATTGTATAGGTATGTAAATTACACTGATGGAATTATGATGATACTGGCATACCATTGGTTCTACCGTTGTTAGTTAATCAAACTAAAATATCAGATAATGGAACAAATTTTACCATGTGTTATCAGAATGGAGAATTAAATGTATTTTCAAATTTTGGGCACATTTCAGACCTCATGAAACTCTTTAGGTGTTGTATGATTTTAATGGAAGCATCCATTTAAATTTTAATGGGAGTACCCATGTATATATAATACTTAAATGAATGGTACTTATCAGCTGACCCCAGAAAGAACTAGGCTTGCCTACACCATATGAAATCAGTATTCTTAAGTGCTTTTAGGATTGCAGCCTTCAAACTGCTTAACTGGATTGATTTACCTCAGGGGGTGAGTTCCCTTAAAGTGCTTACATTTTTGCATACTACCTGAAAACTTGCTTGTTCTTCTTATTTTCTTCTTTAACCCTTGTAGAGAGAATATATATTCCCAGAGGAAAATGTTCAGGTTTTTGTAATAAAACAGTTTAGAATTATTGTGATCTATCTTTAAAAGACAGAGCAATCTGCATTGTAGCATAGAAGGGTAGGAATATTACCTAGACTCTTGAATAACTTGTTCATATTTTAACTTTGCAGATTGAAGCACTATTCCAGTTTCTGAATTCACTACTTTAGAATGAGGTAATTATCCAGTAAAGTAGATGTACATCTGGAGAACCGATGGTACTATACTTTAAATGTTCTTTTTGTCAGAAAGGATGTTTTCTGTCAGTTTACTGGAGATCACTATGCACAACAGTGGTAAAATTTTGATGATTGGTGAATTTAGCAAGTCCAATGGGTAGTAAGTCTCCTTATGTTTATCAGAGCTTGGAAAATTATATTAAAATAATCTGCCCCTGTTAATTGCATATATGTATTTGTACCTGAATAATTTTTAGGGTACTTCATTGTTATTCCGCATTAGTTTTTTAAAAATAACTTTTTTCACTACTCATTACTTCTTGTTAAAAAAATTACAGACTATTAAGGAGTAACTTAAAAATTGAAGAAGATGCCTTGAAATGCCCTTAAGATGATATGAAAAGTATTAGTACCATAGAAATAATTGCCTTTGCTGTCCCCAATTTGGCATTGTTCCTCCTTGTGGACTTGCTTTTAAAATGTCACTTTTCCAGCACAGTTATAAAAAAACCACTCATTACACATAACTGTTACTTGTAACTCATTATTTGCAAGCTCTGGTCTTGGTTAGGAAGCTGTACAGTTTAATATTGCTATAGTTGACAGAAGCACAAAGCTGTCAGTTGAAATGCAAAAAGGTTTGTTTTTGAATTTTGTTGTTTACAGACATGTTGAGTTATATCTTCTAGTAGTGAATTTGATCCTACTATTAATTTCAAATGTTACTATTAACTAAGAACTGAAACCCAATGTGTTTATCCAGTTGGTGTCCTGCTGCTGGTTTGAAGACGCTTTGATCCACCAGAGATTTCATCAACGTAATGGTGGTGAAGTGGGTGTCATGGTGCCCTCTGGAGGGCTGATAACTTCTAGAATAGCCTGGGAAGTGTCTTGTTGGACTACAGAGAGCAGGGGTGATTGTTGTAAACTATTTCCCCCCTCCTTTACATTGATGGAAACCCTAGCTCAAATTAAAATCACTTAAGCTTACATTTTAAATAAAAAGACCACTGGTTACTCAAAAATATCTAAGATCAATCTTGTGCACACTCACTTATTCAGAGCCATACTAAACTCAGCAAAACTTGTAAATATACATAAATAGGATTTCCTATGCAAGGAGGCTGTGTAATTTATTATGATCTGAGTGGCTCTACATACCTTTTATAGACAGGGTGCAGTATAAATCTAATAAATATTGTTACAGACAACATTCAATATTCTTAAATCCCTTGGTGTTTTAACATTGTTGGTCATAAAGCTAAGAGACAAACACTTTTTTGTAGGATGCAGTCTTTCAAAAAAGCAAAATGTATTGATTTGCTGTTGGTACTTTTCTCTCTGCAGATGACGTAATCTCTGGTTCTAAAAATGTGGATTCATGTTTTGTTCATTGTTTTAAGATTTTTTCTATCTATGTACATGAATATCAATACATAGTTTTTTAATAACTTGCACAGACTGGTCTCCAATATTATTTCCAATACATTCCATTTATAGAAAAACTTTACATTATTTATTTATTTATAGCCCGCCCATTCACAGAGAATCAGGGCAGGTTACAGTAGTAAAAGAATAAATCACAAATCAAACAATATAAAAATTAATCCCTTCCCAACCTCCAGTCCTAAAACCAAAACAATATAAAATAGATTACACTATAAAAACATTATC
>NC_056523.1:143115582-143133082 GCF_019175285.1 Sceloporus undulatus | reverse complement strand
CCTCGATAGAAAACATCTTAAAACACTGAACCAAACATGAATCCACATTTTTAGAACCAGAGATTACGTCATCTGCAAGAGAGAAAAGTACCACCAGCCATCAATACATTTTGCTTTTTTGAAAGACTGCATCCTACAAAAAGGTTTGTCTCTTAGCTTTATGACCAACAATGTTAAAACACCAGGGATTTGAATTATTGATTTGCTGTAACAATATTTATTAGATTTACTGCACCCTGTCTATAAAAGGTATGTGAGGCCACTCAGATCATAATAAATTACCACGCCTCCTTGCATAGGAAATCCTATTTATGATTATTACAGTTTTCTGAGTTTAGTTGGCTCTGAATAAGTGAGTGTGCACCAGATTGATCTTAGTATTTTTGAGTAACCAGTGGTCTTTTATTAAAATGTAAGCTTAAGTGATTTTAATTTGAGCTAGGGTTTCCATCAATGTAAAGGAGGGGGGAAATTGTTTACAACAATCACCCTGCTCTCTGTGTCCAACAAGACACTTCCCAGGCTATTCTAGAAGTATCAGCCCTCCGAGGGCACCATGACACCCACTTCCACCACCATTACGTTTGATGAAATCTCTGGTGGATCAAAGCGTTCTCAAACCAGCAGCAGGACACCACTGGTAAACACATTGGGTTTCAGTTCTATAGTAATGTAACATTTGAATTAGTAGGACAAATTCACTACTAGAAGATATAACTCAACATGTCTGTAAACAACAAAATTCAAAACAAACCTTTTGCATTTCAACTGACCGCTTTGTGCTTCTGTCAACTATAGCAATATTAAAACTGTACAGCTTCCTAACCAAGACCAGAGCTTGCAAATAATGAGTTACAGTAACAGTTTGTGTAATGGTGGTTTTTTTTAACTGTGCTGGAAAGTGGACATTTTTAAAAGCAAGTCCACAAGGAGGAACAATGCCAAATTGGGGCAGCAAAGGCAATTATTTCTATGGTACTAATCTTTTCATATCATCTTAAGGGCATTTCAAGGCCATCTTCTTCAATTAAGTGTACTCCTCTAGTCTGTATTTTTTTAACAAGAAGTTAATGAGTAGTGAAAAAGTTTTTTTTTAAAAAACTAATGCGGAATAACCTGAAGTACCCTAAAAATTTTCAGTACAAATACATATAGGCATACAGGGCAGATTATTTAATATAATTTTCCAAGCTCTGATAAACATAAGGGACTTACTACCCCTTGGACTTGCTAATTCACCAATCATCACAAATTTTCACCGTTGTGCATATGATTGATCTCCAGTAAATGACAGAAAACATCCTTTCTGACAAAAAGAACATTTAAAGTATAGTACCTCGGTTCTCCAATGTACATCTACTTTACTGGATATTACCTCATTCTAAAGTAGTGATTCAGAAACTGGAATAGTGCTTCAATCTGCAAAGTTAAATATGACAAGTTATTCAAAGTCTAGTAATATTCCTACCCTCCTATGCTACAATGCAGATTGCTCTGTCTTTTAAAGATATCATCACATATTCTAAACTGTTTTATTACACAAAACCTGAACTTTTCCTCTGGGATATATATTTCTCTACAAGGGTTAAAGAAGAATAAGAAGAACAAGCAAGTTTTCAGGTAGTATGCAAAAATGTAGCACTTTAAGGGAACTCACCCCCTGAGGTAATCAATCCCGTTAAGCAGTTTGAAGGCTGCATCCTAAAAGCACTTAAGAATACTGATTTCCTATGGTGTGGCAGCCTAGTTCTTTCTGGGGTCAGCTGATAAGTACCATTCTTTAAGTATTATATATACATGGGTACTCCCATTAAAATTTAAATGGATGCTTCCATTAAATCATACAACACCTAAAGAGTTTCATGAGGTCTGAAATGTGCCCAAATTTGAAATACATTTAATTCTCCATTCTTTGATAACACATGGTAAAATTTGTTCCATTATTCTGATATTTTAGTTTGATTAACTAACAACGGTTAGAACCAATGGTATGCCAGTATCATCATAATTCCATCAGTGTAATTTACATACCTATACAATAAAGCTTTGCCTTTGCTATTGGCTATGGAAAAATATCCACTTCGTGGTGGAACCATGGAGTTAGCCAAATATATCTGTTTGCTTCTGTACCCCGAAAATTTGAGAATACTGTATGAAGAATGTGGACCTGTTAATAAGGGGACAAAACGTCAAATAATGGGGAGGGAAATGATAACACACTTAGAGTTCATACATGTTTTTAAAACCCAGTCTACCAGTCTAATTTCCTAGCTGGATCACAAACCCTACATCTATAGAGGTATATTTGGGAATGACTCCTGGTTTCAAACAGTAGACACCTATTACATAAGCGCTATAAAAATACAAATTAGGAAAAGATATGCCCTACAAAATGTTTACAATTAGTCTACTAGGATTGGGGTGAAATCCTCTTTATTAAGTCACTTAGATGATAAATATGCCTTAGAATTTACTGATGAGCATTTTGATCCTTCTGTGCTTCTGATATTAAAGGTCATTTTCCAAGAATTATTCAACTGAAAGACATCTCTTGCATCGACAATCAAGCAGCTAACACAAAAGTGAAAAAAATATGTCTCCTGCTCACGTTAGACCCCACCCCACCATAATTATTTAAGTAGCTAGGATGCCATGGAATTATCAGATATGTTAAGCATACAGTTGCCCCTCCATTTTCACAAGACTTGGGAGTCCACATCCCTCCTGGCAGCAAACGGAGGGGACAAAATGGGGTGTGCTCCATGGGCATGCACTGCCATTCAAGCCAACGGGGGGGGGGGGTCTGTGAACGGATCCCCCGCACCAAAATGAAGGGGCGACTATATATCTAATTTCTTCACTTCAGAAAAAAAGGAACAGAATATGTTGACACATGTTTAACCTCTATACAGGAAAGCAGTTGATGTAATCTGGAGCAAAAATCTCAGGTATACCACTTAGTTTTAAGAATCACAGCGCGTTACAAAGGCATCAAGGGACGTCCTCAGGACGCCCTAGTTTTTAAAAAGGGGCGTCACATGGGGGCCACCATGATGGCGTCATGCACACGCCAATCTCCAATGAGCGGCGCGGAAGTGACGCCATCGTGTTGTCGCGAGGGCGCTTAGAGTGCCCTTTACACGTGCAAGCCCCTTTCTCCTCCTCCCGCCGCCGCGGGGTGTCCCTGGGGGCTTCAAGCCCCAAGGATGCCCCTTTCCAGGCTGTGGGGAAGGGGCCTTTTGCCGCTTCCCTGGCCTGGGAAGTGGCATCCTTGGGGACAGCAACTGAATTTAGGCAAATCTTGTTACAATGTAGTTATATTTGTTACAGCAAGTACAGTTTGCTGAGGAAGAAAATAATATCCTTTTGGCGTTTTAGTGTTGGAAATAAAAAGTTTAAGGCATGCATGGCAACCTACGGCCCGCGGGCCGATCCGGCCCCCGCTCGGTCCTGCCGCAGGCGCCGCCGCCGCCAAGGCTTTTGGCCAGTCGGCAGCTCCTCTGCCTCTCCTCCTCTTCCTGCGCCTCTGTGCTCTTTCTCCGGCCGGAGCACCTCTTGCGAGCCCTTGTTTGCGCGCGCGCGCGCGCAGGGCTTGCAAAGAGCAGCTCCTTCTCTTCCGGGAGCCTGGAGGGGCTGGCCAATAGCAAAATGGCGGGGCGGGGCTGTTCTAGCCACTCTGCCATTGGCCAGCCTCAATGAGGAAGTAAAACTTGTGAAGAGCAGGAGATATGGAGGAGGAACCTTTGGCCCAGAGGGAGAAAAGAAAGGGCCGTTAAACCCTTTGGCTCTGAAAATGGGCAACAAGAGGAGGAGGAGGATGCAATTATATTCCCATGCCATTTACCCCCTGGATGCAATTATATTCCCAATGCCATTATCCCCCTGGATGCAATTATATCCCAATGCCCATTATCCCCTGGAGCAATTATCCCAAGCCATTACCCCTGGATGCATTATATTCCCAATGCCCATTTACCCCCTGGATGCAATTATATTCCCAATGCCCTTATCCCCCTGGATGCAATTAATTCCCAATGCCCATTATCCCCTGGATGCAATTATATTCCCAATGCCCATTATCCCCCTGGATGCAATTATATTCCCAATGCCCATTTACCCCTGGATGCAATTTTCCCAATGCCCATTTACCCCCTGGATGCAATTATATTCCCATGCCCATTATCCCCCTGGATGCAAATATATTCCATGCCCTTCCAATGTATATTCCATGTCACTCCTTTTATTCCCTCATTCCCCTATTTATATATTTACCCTTATTTATTGATATCAGTCGCTTTTGTGATATGGGCCCACTCTTTCTGAAGCGCCGAGAGTGTTTTTGTGCATTTTTTGTCCTTTAATGCTGCCTTGTTGTGACAATGATGGTGGTGGTGATGATGGTGATATTGATATCAGCCAGCTTTGAGGCAACACCAATGCAAAGTTGCTCAGTTTTTACAAACTCATGCGCAGTGGAAAAGAAAAACCAACGCCTTGACCAAGTACACACTTCTGAGAAGTATAGTTGGTGCAAGACACATGAAAACGAGGGCAAATCACTTTTGTTAAACCAGCTTTACATAGAATATAGATCATAGAGTTGGAAGAGACCACATGCCATCCAGTCCAACCCCTGCCATGCAGGAAATCCAAATCAAAGCATCACATGTCAAATATGCATAGCCATGTGACTCATGTTCAGTGTGAACCCAAAGAGTTTGGTTATGCAGTAAGCCTCTGAAATATGCAAGAGGCCATGTTAAGTAAAGCCATGTTCAATGCCCAAATGTGCTGTTTGGAATGGGGGAGAGGGTGTTGGCCAAAAGGAAGTACAGTGGTACCCGGGATACGAATGCGCCGCCTTACGAAATTTCCGGGTTACGAAAAAAAACCATTGAAAAAAAAATGTTCCGGGTTACGAAAAAAATTTTTGGTGCTTTTCGGCGCTTTTTCGCACGAAATCGCGGCTTTCGCTATTCCGCCTATGGCTTTTTCAGCTTCGAAGATTTCGGGTTACGAACGCGGCGGCGCGGAACGAATTAATCGTAACCCGGGTACCCCTGTACATTTCTGTCATCTGTCTAGGAATATGCCAAATGTCCTCTTTTTGATCATGGCTAAGAAACATGCATTGAATTAACATTTTTAAAAAGCATCAATTTTTTTTGCATGTCTCCATTTAAAAATGTGTCCTACATTTGAAAATGTTGTCCTATATTATTATTTATTTAATTATTTATTTTTGGCTTCGGCCCCCCAGTTGTCTGAGGAACAGCAAGCCGGCCCCCGGGTCAAAGGTTGCCTACCCTGGTTTAAGGTCTTTAGTTTTTTCTTATAGTATCACTCAATAATCCAATACATTAACCTTTGAAATTGTTACTTTAAAAAAAGATGATGTATTCAACCGTATTTTTTTGGCCAATTGGATTCTAATTTTGATTAATAGCAGCAAGTGAACCATAAAGCACACAATGAAAAGCCCTTTTGTAAAACATTCTTACCAGTTTTACAGCTTCATCAACTTTATTTGAAGCCATTGCCAGAATTTCAGTGGTGGGATTGAAGACTAATGAAGTAGCAGGTGTAATCAAATTCATTATAGCTTTAAGAGGTTTAGGACTGGTTTGTCTTAGACAATCATCATGGGAATACATATTCACAACTCCAGAACTGGAACTAGAAGGAATAGTTAAAAGCCATAAAAAGTTGTAAGGATAATGAAAAACAGGCCAATATTAATACATATCAAAATCAAATATACCATCAGCTGTATATAAGGTTGCTTTCTATCATGAAATCTTTGCATATAATTATAGGAAAATCATATTAATGTAATGAACATTGTGATACGCTAAATTATGAACAAAAAGCTTTAAAATAATGCCTTTTACAAAACAGTCTACAGATTCCCCCACAGAAAATCGTTTTGTGCAACTGCCAAAGAATATATGATGAATTAAAATTTTACATCTCAAAAAAATAAGCTACTCGAGAAATATGCTCAGATTTGGCACACTGTGAATATACATTTATTCAGAAGTTTCAGTAGGTTCAGTGTAGCTTAATTCCTTATTAAATGTTATAGGTGTGCTACTTATTTTATGAAAAGGTTCCTGCTTTACACTATTCCTAGATTCTGTAATAATCACCCCCCCCCATGCTGTAACATATTTAAGTATCCCTTAATTTCCAAAAGAAGTAATGAGTTCATCATCCACCGGCAGGATAAACTGTCAATATGTATGAAAGCTCAAACTCTTCTTTTAGGATTGATACTTGGTTCATATTAAGCTTTTATGCTACAGGTAGATATACAAGATATTTTTTCTAGGTTTTGTTCCATCTACTGTATTTATGTACATTATAAATAGCATTGGAGCAGTAACTACTTGCGTTACTGTTGAGTATTTCCACTTTTCCTGTAATGCAGTGCTGAGGAACTCTGGCAGGTCTGCAGGCCAAATCTGCCTCAGGAGCTAGCAAAAGAATGCAATCCCTCCAAAAATGCAGATTTCTCATGTTTTCAAAATTGCAAGTGATCAGCTCACATTAGATTTTGAAATTCCCCATAGCACACACACCCCATCCCCACACTGAAGCAAGGCTCTATAAATTGATTTAGGGTACATCTAAACTGTAGAAATAATGCAGTTCCACAACATGTTAAGTGCTGTAACTCCATCACATGGAATCCTGGAATTTGTAGTTCTACAAAGTCTTTATTTAGTCTTTTCTGCCAAAGAGTGCTGGTGCCTCACCAAACTTAAAATCTCAGGATTCAATAGGATGGAGCCATGGCAGTTAAAGTGGTATCAAACTGTTTTATTTCTGTTTTATTTCTGTAGATGCATCCTAGAGAATGGTTGCTACTGGAAGCTGCTAGGATCTTAGATGACACTTCAATTTGTTTCCAGATAATCTGGAGAGTAGCTAAACATAATTAAGTCAGTAGTGTTAATCATACTGACTTGGAAGTAACTTTTGCTTTCACTTACCCACATGCCACATACTGGCTGTTTTTGGAGACAGCAATAGACGTACCACGCAAACAACCTTCATCAGTAAACTTGTTCAGGCACCGCCTGCTTTTCACATCCCATATGAAGACTTCACCCTCAGCTGATAAAAAAGACACATAAGGAAGAAGACAGATAAAGTAATATACTGTATATACTCATGTATAAGCATGGAAGTTTTAGTAAAAAAAATCGACCCAAAAAAACTAAGTCAATTTATCCATAGGTCAATGTAGGTACTGTACATTAACTCTGATTTTGAAGAAGGAATCATTCTCTGGTGAAAGGCAAGAGTGTAATCTGTCCTGTTCCCCCGCCCCATTCTCTCACCCATCCAGCCTTTAGTTTCACTATAGTTATGCCTGCTGGAGTTTTCTAAGTTCTTTGTCATTGTTCTCCTTTCCTTCATCCTTTAGATCCTTTGTTATGTGCTCCTAGGTTTTACCCTCAACTTATCTGTGGGTCACATCAAAATCCATAGTTATGGCTCCAAAACCTGCCCTCAACATAGCAATAGCAAGTACATTTCTATACTGTTTCTCAGTGCACTCAAGCACTCCCTAAGTAGTTTACAATGACCCGTTACAAACGGGCGTAAAGTACGTCCTGGGGACGTACTAGGGTTAGGCAAAGTGCATGCCTTACGCACACACCTAACCCTAGACGGCTGCGCCAGTGACACAAAGGAGAAAGGGGCCAAGCAGCCCCTTTCTCCTCGTCCCCGCTGCCGTCAGGTGTCCTTGGGGCATGAAGCCCCAAGGACGCCCCTTTCCAGGGTGTGGGGAAGCGGCCTTTCGCCGCTTCCCCGCAGCCTGGAAAGGGGCGGATTGGGGCCTTTGAGGCTGCCGTTCTGGCAGCTGAGGCCCCAATCCAGCGGGAAAAGGAGCGCCTACAGGCCGCCCCAAATGGGCGGTCTGTAATGCGCCAATGTATAAGCTAATTGCCCCCAACAAGTTTGATATTAATTTTAGTGACCTTGGAAGGATGCAAGCCTGAGCTGAGCCTGAGCCCCTGGCTGGTACTGAACTCACAACCTTATGGTTTGTGAATGAGTTGCTGCAGTACAGGCATTTAACCACTGCGCCACCAGGACATGAGGTCAACTTATAGTCAAGTATATATGATATGTATATATTACTAATGCATCAGAATGTTGGTTCTACTGTATTAACCTCAGGTTTTAAATCCTAACTATTCTTTTGTTCAGAAATTTCTTCTTCCCATTTAATCTCAAAGGAGCTGATGGATTCTTTTTTGTTCTTTTGCTGCAAATCTTATTAAAAGGCACTGACATGTAAACCTGAAGATGCAAAAGCTCAAATGTACGGTTAGTTCTCTATAGCACAGTCACCTTGAATCCAGTTTTGGGAGAAAGGCAGGATATAAATCCCATAAATAAATAAATAAATAAATAAAGCTGTTTGGGTTGTAAATTTTGCAATATTATTTTACATTTTAATACATGCTGCTATCCTTTGCTTTGAAGCAACATGCTATAAGTAACAACATCTGTAACACATTACTTTTTGAGGTAACACAGGCATAAAGGCATGCTTTTCCATAATAACTTAGACATTGATAAATCACAATCTTTTAGTGTAACTCCTATGTTTACCAATGGCTTTTCTTCATTTCTTTTTAGGGTAAAATCTTTTGGAGGGCAATTTATATCGGATTTTCTTTTCAAATTTTAGCCCTTTTTTAATCTTTTAAGATGGTTTCAAAAATGAATAAAAATGGGGAAAAGTAACAAGTAATTAGGTTACTATGGTACTGTAACCACCATATATAAACTATAAGTCGACCTTGTATATCAGTCGAGGGCAGTTTTTGGGCCAAAATCATAAATTTGGATATGACCTCTGGATAAATCGAGGGTAAAAATAAGGGGCATTTAACAAAAGATGTAAAGGATGAAACAGATGTAAAGACAAACAATGTCAAAGAACTTCAGAAGTTATAACTGTTTGTGGTCACACTAAAGGCTGGATGGATGAGAGAGTAGAGGCGGTGCTTTCCAGGACAGATTATATTTCTGCCTTTCACCAGAGGATGATTCCTTTTCTGGTAAGAGTTAAAGTACAGTACTTCCATTGACCCAAGGATAAGTCGACTCATGTTTTTGGGTCAATTTTTTGACTAGAATTTCTAGACTTATATATGAATACATACAATAACAGCATCAAGTTGTCCTTTTGGAGATATACAAAAAGTCACACAATATTTTTAAAAAGCAACCTTCCAAACTCTGCTACTACATGCTTTTTAAAGTTAAAAAATATATAAACAATATAAGAGCATCAGTACAGATAAATTAGGTCATTCTCTAACTGAACAATGAACATTTACAAATTGTCTGAAAGCCTTACCAGAATGGGTGTAGATTTTAGTCCCATCAGGAGAGTAGGTTGATGCAATTGCCTTCCCATTAATTTTCATGCTTCCAACAAACTCCTTTGTCTAAGAGAGACAGATAATGTTTAACAAATGATTACTTTTAAGATCAAATTATAATGCCTGATTTCAATTAAACAAAAAGGCCCTTTTAGTCTCAGGCTGGGGATGGAACTGTCAGGATGTGCAAAACATTTTTTTAAATCTGTTTTGAAAACATACTTCTTTAACAGCACATAAAACACATCACTGTGTCCTCTAGTGTGCTTTGTTTACTAATTTCCTCCTTCTGGTTTTTTTTTTTTTAACCTTTACTGTCTCCAACATACTGACATTTTTAAAAATAAATCATCTGAATAAACTAAGATTTGTACAACGCAAAACTCAACTAGATGAAACCAAGGGTTTAACAAAGAGAAGAAATCCAACAAATTATTGATTCATTCTGAATTAGGAATACTTTTTTTCTGGACATTTAAGCAGGAATTTTACCTTCATTGTTATCAAATGCAAATAGCCTGATGTCCCACTAACAAGTAAGAATTTCCCATCTGGAGATACTTCAAATTTTCTGACAATCTTCTCCTCTAAACCTTAATTTGAAAGCAAAGAAACAATTATAGTTCTATGACATATAAAATTTAATTTCCCCAACCTACATGTAAACTAACAAAATGGCTATGCTTTCACAGGAATAAGTCCCCTTGAGTCAATGAGACTTAGGGGCTCTACAGACCGGTACTTTGTACCGGCCTGCAGTCTGGATGCTCCAAGCCCAAACTGTGGTGCCCAGGTGCCATCCTGGCACATGCTAGTTTACACAGCGTGCGCCATGATGACACTCGTCATACGCAGCACCCAAACGGTGCTGTGCACAAGGGGCATCATCATGGCGTGCGAGCGTGCCTATGGTGTCCCTTCCGGGAGGGAAAAATAATCCATCCAGAAGTGGGGGTTTTTTGGTCCCTCTGGAGGCCATGGCATGTCGTTGCTGTGGCCTCCTTCTGAGGCAAAAACGAGTGGCGTTTAGCCACTGGTCTGCACAGCCCCTGCCTCCTAGTTAAGAATAGGTTTAAAATGGAACACAATGCATCTACTGAAAAGTAACTCCTATTGGTTTTAATGGGTCTTTTTCTTAGATGACCATAATGAGTACTGCAAACCTAAGGCACAAAAAGTCATTTTTTCTACATGCTAAACAAATTACTCTGGATTTCATCTTGGACATTATAGACTAACCTGGTCAATCCTTTCTGTCACTAATAAGAGTCGTTTTAAAAACTGGCATGAAATTATACATGAATTTTCCTGAGGAACTTTCCCAGTTGAAAGACACAATGGTTCAATCTTTGACTGAATAATATCTTAAAGAGTTATATACACGATAAAGCGTTTACATCACTCTCATAGTCATGTTCTGAGAACATTTTAAATTTACCATATATTCTCTACCAAAGTCGACCTCATGTATAAGCTGAGGACAGGTTTTGGGGCCAAAACTATGGGTTTTGATATGACCCGTGGATATGTCAAGGGTAAAACACAGGGGCATGCAACAAAAGATGAAAAGGATGAAGCAAAGGAAAACAATACTAAATAACATACAAAATTCTGGCAGGCATAAATGTTTGTGCTCACCCTAAAGACTGGATGGGTAAGAGAGCAGAGGCAGCCAGTGCTTATTTTTAGGTGCTCTCAGGATTGACTAAATGCTCACCTTTTGTCACTCTACTCACAGAAAGGAGATGTCTCCTTTATTTTTTAAAGTAAGAGTTAAAGTACACTTCTTACACTGACCCATGGATAAGTCAACTCAGGTTTTCTTGGGGTCATTTTTGACTAGAATTTCTAGATTTATATATAAATAAAATAAAACTTTATTTATATCCTGCTCTTCTGTAGCAAAACAATCAGAGAGGCTCACAGTAAAACATCCACATACAATATAGTACATAAAATTACAACAAAAAAGAATTAAATATATTACAATTAAAAGAGTTTTAAAATCCATTTATAATAAACAAGACATAGGCAGGGTGGTAGTAAATACACGGTGTGAGGGGGTAATCACGCTGAGGCCGGAGAATTTATTCGGGGAATGTGTGTGTGTGTGTGTATGTATGAGTATATACAGTAATGTAATGATCATTTATTTCTCACAGGTCTATCTCAAAACACTCTTATCTAGGTTACTGAGCAGCCAATCACCTGCTTAACTTTAGCATTTATCTTCCAGTCCCTGTACCTTAACAAGCCAATGTAGTTCTAAGCAGCAGACAAGGGAGTATATTCCTTTTATACACATATCCTCCTGCCTGTCCTCCACATCACTCAAGTTATGTACTACAGGAGGACTTCTTTCACTGCTCCCCCAAACAGTCTGTCTACAGAAAACAATGAGCCAGTTACAGTTAAGTTGACGTGCAGTTAAAAGGATACAAAATATTTACCAAGCCTCTTCTATCTAGTTCAGAAAAACCAAATTATAATATTGAGTCTTACAAACAGATTGACAATCAGTATTCTTAGGTGCTTAAAAAGCAACTGGGATAAAAATGTGAAAAGCAATAAAAAACTTACCTCTGATATGGTTTATAGGAATAATCTTTCCCCCCATCATGTCATATATATAGAACAGTTTATTGTAAGTACTAGTGGCTATAACCTGCTCTCCATCTGCACTGAAACATGCCTTGTAGATTGGAAAGCTTTCCAAATGTATGCTCTGTATTTTTGGATTAGTGATCGCATCCACCTAAAATGAGAAAAAAGCAGAAATTTTTGACCTCACTGTGTACATAATTTTTTAAAATAAATGCAACTATAACACAGTTGATTTAGAATTTATGTACCTGATTAAAAAAAACTAACTGTTCCAAAGTACATACACACACAGCCACTCCCCCAAGCCAGGTGTTCCTCACCTGGAACAAAGATAAAGACCGATCAAACCCAGCAGTCATAACAACTTGAGCAGAAGGATGGAACTGCACAGTTGAAAGTCTGACATCTGACTGGCGTTCATTATTAGCATGCAAACAGTTTTTCATCTGAAAAAGAAGAAGAACATACATAGTTATTGTAGAACTGCATAACTTTGAAGAAACAGGATGACAGAAATGTAAAATCTAAGAATAAAGTCTGCATTACTGGAGTATATTCCTTCGAACTTGTTCATAATTCAGATAAACAGTGAAATAGCATTTAAAATCAAAAGTGAACAATATTTGAAACAGTTTCTACATTTTCTAGAATCTAAAACTGATATTATCCAAGCACAGAGTGGAAAATTTATTTAAACATATATAGCCCATTCTTCCAGATGGCTCACAGTCTAGAAAACAGGACACAGAACAAAAAGTATTTGAGAGGAAAGCAGGAAAATAATTCCTCAGATTCAAGCTGAAATTTCCCAAGGATGCCAATGTTTGACATAACCGCACAAGACAAAACATGTAAGTGTAGGCCAGCTGCTAAATGACAATTTTCAGACACTGCTATAGTTCCACAGGATGTATGAAATCGTTACACTGATAATGATTTTGCCAGTTACATATTTAATGCGTGAAAATATTCCAACTGTTTTACCTGGCATCTTTCCTTATAAAAGTAGTATTTCCACTAAATGTGGTGAAGTCAGATTTTCCAATGCCTATGAATGACATTTATTATTTAATCTATTTCTATACCGTTTACCATATCAAGAATATTTCAAAGTGGTGAGTTTGCCCAAAGATGGTAACTAGAGCATAATATATAC
Source organism: Sceloporus undulatus (assembly GCF_019175285.1). NCBI lineage: Eukaryota > Metazoa > Chordata > Lepidosauria > Squamata > Phrynosomatidae > Sceloporus > Sceloporus undulatus. The sequence continues at coordinate 143,119,912 of NC_056523.1, read as the reverse complement.
AAGTACTTTTTTTTACCTGTAAAATGCCTTTTGGTAAAGAGTCCGACGTTGCCAGAAAATTGCCTGTCTTGCATAACAAATCATCATCACCTTCATCCTCACTGTCATCTTAAACAGAATAAATTATTTTAAATATTTTTTTAAAATTTTACCTGAGCTTAGAAATACTGACATGCAGCCATATTAATGAGGACTAACTTAAAACTGAAAATTTCTGAACTGTATTGAGTTGACAATTAGCTTGTGCTACATATTCCCTGCTCTTAGAGCAGGGAACTTTGTGGCCCATCAGATGTTGTTTTGTAACGCTCAGAATTCCTTACACCGCTGGCTATGCTAATTATGACTGCTGGGAGTTGCAGTACAACCACATTTAGTGGGCCACACAATTACCACCCTTGTCCTAAGATGTTTCAAGATTCACAGAAATGTCTGTAAATAAGCACAATTAGCTTTGCTGCTATAGTTTGCATTACAGAAAGATCCACACTTACCTTCATGTTTTGTTTTTCTTAACTTCTTTTTCATGCCCCTCTGTGCCCAAGAAGGAGTTGTTCCCATAGCACTCTGAAATCTAAGGAAGAAGAATTTTACTTTGCCAAGAATTATTAATATAATATAGTGTTGTATAGGCAAGTAATCCCAAAGCCATCAGAGATATTATAAATAGCATACGGCACCCAAATTTGAGGAAGAATGAAGAGCAGGACAGTTGAAAAAGTGTGAGGAAAATGTGTAGGACATGAGAAAGGGAGGAAGCTGGGCTTGCTCATTCTGTTCTCCATCACTGTTCCTCATCCCTGATTTCTTGTAGTAACGTATACAACCATCTTGTCATGCAAGAACAGAAAAAAGTCACATACACTGCACTCACACTGCAGAAATTATGCAGTTTGACATCACTTGGCTCAATGCTATGCAATTCTGAGAAATGTAGTTTCGTGATACATTTAGCCTTCTCTGTCAGATCTCCGATGTCAAAATAAACTACAGTGCCCAAAAATCCACAGCGCTGAGACATGGCAGTTAGTGGTGTCAAACTGCATTATTGCTGCCATGCAGAGGCAGCCCTAGATTAAGGATTCTGGAATGTAAAGACTTTTCATTTTGAATAATATGTGGAAATGATCTGAAGTACACATACACACCTACCCGCATTTCCTTTTTGTTGGGCTTAATTCAAATTCTTCATATTGCAGAAACTAGTTTCTTCCTTTTCATAAATTGGTTTTCTCTGTATTAAGAAGTAGACCCTTTGTAGCAGCATATAGCAATACATGCCACTGTGCAGGCAGATGCAGATGAAAGGCCCTCCCTCCATCTTAACTGCCATATCTCTGGTTTCAGGAGAGAAGAGGCAGGGCACAGCTTCACTATGCTTAGCGCCTGAGGCAGATGAAAGGCCATCCTTCCTTTCCAACTGCCACTGCCATGGCCTTGAAGGGAGAGAAGAACCAACAGTATCTGCTTGACTTGGATCTGTTCCCCACTGATATTCCCTTCTTCTTTTGTGTCATGTCTTTCTAGAATATAAGCCTGAAGGCAGGTAACTGTCAAATTAACAACCTGTAAACCACTCTGAGGGCCTTTGTGCCTAAAGACTGGGGTATAAATACACTAGAGCAGAACTACAAACTGATTTTGCATACAAATAGTTTTTGCATAAAACCAGATACTTAATGTTAGAACTGAAACAAATAGTTTTAAAAAATAGTATGTCCGAGGTTACAATTTCTTTTTCCCAAGTTACTATTAAAACTTACTGTTCTTCAAGTCGTCTTTGAAGTTTTTCTTTTGTAAGTTTCCTTTCTGCATCACTTTTCATCATGTTTTTTCGGTATCGATGGGTCATATCAATTCTGGAACAAAAGTGTATGCTTAGTGTTGAATGACAATAAAGGAAACACATGTTCTAATCACCACTTAGCCATAAAGTTCACTGGACCAGTCCACTAGTCCAAGCCATACAACTACAAAAATTCTGTTTTTAGAACATTTTTAAAACCACCAGTTCATTTCTGGAGTCTTATTGCCTACCCCTTCTTTAGTGTCTCATTCCAAACATATAAAGACACAAGTCTGATATAATTCAACATTACTTGCTTCCAAATGCAGCCTTGTTTTAGCACATTCAATTGACAAGTGAATTTACTATAAAGATTGCTTACATTTCCTCAGTTTCATCATCCTCATCTATCCATGCTGGCTTTTTTGATGGAATAGAGTTGTCCTCCGATTCATTTTCCTCTTCTGAATCCTCTGATTCACCTTCCAGAAAGTTTCCACTGAGTACATCAGTAACCTTAATAGAAAAACATTATGTCATTTTTTTTTAAAAAAGGCCACAGATCAGGACTGAGAAGGTTTAACTTCTTCTGAGGAGGGAGGGAGAAATCTGTGGCCCTCTATAAGCTGTGGGACTGCTATAGGCATTATTTGCTACGCTGACTAGGTATGACATTCAAAAACATCTGGAAAACCACAAATTGCCCATCCTTGTTTTATAATCCCTGTTTTGTTCATTTCTAGACTCTAAAAGCCAAATAACTAAAAGTGCAGCCTCTGCAATATTGGTGCCTGAATCCTAGGACTCACCCCCAACCCAGCCAACATGGGACACAGCTGTTCCTCTGACTTGCAAGTGACTTCCATAATACAACATAAATACAACACACAAAACTGAAGGTTTCTAATTGCTACAGCATTGAGAAGTGTAGCAATGTCCAATTGGTCATGAATTGTTTCATCTCCTATTATTAAAATATTCAGTACCTCTGAGATGGAGATCTACTCCTTAAGTCAGTTTTCCAGTCCCACATATACACAGTGTGAGCTAGCCCTCAAATTTCATACATGTACTATAAATGAAGTCCTGATTGTAAGTTGAACAAGTAGGGTGACAATATGCAGCTTTGCCTAACCTCTTCACCAATTATGAACCATTCTGTTTCTTCGTATTACGTTCTAACGGTAGCCTCTTCTCCTAAGTACAACTTTCTCACGAGGACTATCAAATGCAGTGGCACTCCCATGTCTTTAAGAGCAATTTATAGCTGTATGCTGTCAAAGGCTTTGCTATAGTCTACAAAACACATGGTGATTTTCTTCAAAAATTCCTTTGCAAGCTCCATTTGGAATCGCATATTTACAACGTGGTCCCTTTTGCCTCTCCCTTCCTTAACCCTGCTTGTTACTATTGCAGGACCCCTCAGTTCCCAGCCTAGGCTACTGAATCATTTTTTCACTGTTTCTTTTGATCAAATGAACCAAAGCTTCTGGTCTCCTTAATACAAGCATTGCTTTTGCTGATGCTGCACAACACCCCAGAAAAACCCCACATGCTGAATTCCTGCTTTCCAGGCAGCTTTTAGAACAGGCTGAGGATACTGTGCTGTTTTAACTGTATTGTTTTTAGGTGCCTTCATTTATTTATTTTTAAAAGATGCATCTTTTTGTTTTAATGAGTGAGGTATTTTAATACTATAACAGCTTAATTCTGTTTTAATGCTCAGTTGTGTATGCTTTTAATTGTACTCTTTCACACTGTAAGCTGGCTTGAGTCCCAGAGCTTGTTTGGGGGGAATACTATAATATACAGTAATTGTCAAGGAACAGAGACTCTTGCTGGGGAGGTAAGCGGGTGACCAGACGCCTTCCTTTTCCAACCTTTTGTCTAAGGCAGTGGTTCTCAACCTTTGGCTTTCCTAATGTCTTGGACTTCAACTGCCAGAAGTCCCATCCAGTTTACCCAAACGATCAGGGATTCTGGGAGCTGAAGTCTTAAATGCCTGGGGGAACCAAGGTTGAGAACCACTGAGGAATTCCAAACTGTCCTGCGTTTTGAGCATGACCGAGAGGGACGGACTTATCTTTCTAGGAGTGTCTTTAGCTTTTTGAACATCCCACATTTTGCGCTGTGCCTTGTCCTCCTTTGCTGTGAGGAAATCTGGTCGTCCCGGTCCAAAACACCGTCTGAGACTGTTTTAACTGCCCTAGGGAATACTGGGAACTGTAGTTTATCATGGCAGCACCAGAGCCCTCTCTCTGGCAGAGAAGCATCTATGTCTCATGTAGCTACAGGCCTATTACAGACTGCCAAAATAAAGCTGCTTCGGGTCTCTTTGGAGGTATGCTGTTTAAATGATGCATGCGTCCTAAGAATCCGGAAGCTGCACCAAAAGCTGCCCTCCAGTGCTTAGGAATGGAGTGTGGCTTTGGCGCGACCTCCGGACTCTTAGGACCCATGCATCATTTAAATAGCATATCTCCAAAGAGACCCGAAACAGCTTTATTTTGGCAGTCTGTAACAGGCCACAGTTCTCAGAATCCC
>NC_056523.1:143009213-143115482 GCF_019175285.1 Sceloporus undulatus | reverse complement strand
AAGCTGCTTTGGGTCTCTTTGGAGCTATGCTGTTTAAATGATGCATGCATCCTAAGAATCCGGAGGCTGCACAAAAGCTGCGCTCCAGTGCTTAGGAATGGAGTGTGGCTTTGGGGCGACCTCCGGACTCTTAGGATCCATGCATCATTTAAACAGCATAGCTCCAAAGAGACCCAAAGCAGCTTTATTTTGGCAGTCTGTAACAGGCCACAGTTCTCAGAATCCCTTAGAATGGAGCCAGGGCAGTTAAAGTGGCCTGGAACTGGGTTATTTCTGCAGGGTGTGTTCTGCAGACTGCGTTGTGCGCCTGCGGGACTCTGCGAAAAGAAGAGGAGGAGAAGGAGGCGACGGCTACCTGGGGGCGAGGGCCCCGCAACCTTCGCACCAAGGCGGCTCCTTCGCCGGCGTCCCCGAACACCAGCTCCTCCAGGCCCCGCTCCGCCGCCGGCTTCCCCGCCAGAAGGGCCAAGTGCTGCGCCCGGAGGCCTTCCTCGGCAGCCGCTGCCTCTCCTTCGCAGCCGTCTTCGGGCTCCATGCCCCCTCCGCGCCCCTTCTTTCCCTTCCGAGGCCGCTTTCGCCTCAGCGCCGCGTCTGAACCAAGCCCGGCCTTCGCCTCCATGCTGCTTCTTCCACCTGGAGCGCGACCCGGAAGGGAAATGGAGAGCATTTCCTTTCCTCCGACGCGACCCGGAAGCTTTCCTTGCGCTGGTTACCATAGAGAAGCGCAGCCTGCACAAATAACTGTATCGCCCGCCAAAGAGGTAAGGGAGTTTGAGGAGTCTCCCTCATCGCCGGCTCCGGCCCCTTTCCCACGCCCCCTGCGTCACGGCGCCCAATGGCGTCCGGAAACATCTACTGTATCTGCGTCACCTCTATGCCCGCCCGCCCTCCCTTCCCCTCAGGAAAGGTCCCCACGTGACCCTCTCCCAAGCTCCGCCTCCTTCCCACGTGACCCCCAATGTACATATACTGTACATATGTAACATCCCCCAGACTGGAATCGAAATGGACTGTTCCATTGTTCGCTGGGTCAGAGGGGGGGGAGGGTTTTAAAAAACAACGCCTCAGTCTTTAACCCTTTCATTTCCCCTCCTCGACCATAAACGGTTTTAACCGCCAACCGAGGAAGACGGCGGCGGAAGGTTCCATCAGAATTCTAACCAATTCCCACTTTGCCTGGTGCTTCCCCCCCTCCGCTCTTCCTTCCGCCTCATAGTCCCGTCCGCTAGAGCGAGGGCGAGCTAAACAAGGGCGCCAGCCAATGAGGGGCCGTGGGGGCTGTCCTGCGCATGCGCAGTGCGGTTATGCTAATGTTGTTGATATTCTGAGGCTGGGAGCTGGGTGCCTTTTCTCTCTCTCTTTCTTCCTCTGTCTTTCTCTCTTCCTCCCTCGCGCTGCAGCCGTTAAAGCGAGAGAGGCTGAACTTTCTTCCTCCTCCCTTCCTGCGGGGAGGGGAGGGGAGGGGGCACGGTCCCCGGGGAAAGGAGCGGGAGAAGGAGGAGGAGGAGGAGGAGAGGGGAGCCCGCTGCCCATGAGGGCCTGATGGAAAACACAAAGGACCTGGTGAGTAGCAGGCAGGGACCCCCGCTCCTCCTGCGCTTCCATGAGGGAAGAAGGGGAGGCAGGGGGCCCACTCACCCTCCACCTGAAGGGAAGGACCTCACTCACACCTTCAGGGGAAACTGCCTTCCCAAACACTGCCCCCTTCTTCATGGAGTCTCTTCGCGGGCGCTTGAAAACCTCTCCTGCCCAGTGAAGGAAAGCCAGTGCAGTCCTAGGCTGCCTCAATAGGAGTGTAGTGTCTGAAGTGAGAGGAGTGCCCTCCTCCCTCCATATTCGCTGGGGTTAGGGGCACAGCACCCCCGCGAGCATGGAAAGACCACAAATAGCAAAAACACCATGCTTTTACCTGAGAGGAGCCTCTAGGAGTCCCTGGGTCCTCCAGGGAAACTCTGTGGCCAACGTCCCACAGACACTGACCATAGACCAGCCCTGGAGGAGCTACAAAGGGATCTCTAGGTCTTTCCCTGCAACTTTTAGTTAAAGTTGACCATGGAGTTGCACTGGAGGAGGACATAGATATTCCTATTAATCAAAGCCACAAATATGGAGGGATGGGTGTAACAGTACTACTCTGTTCTACTTTAGTCAAACCTCTCCTGGAATATGTCCAGAATGTGGACAAAGTTTGGAGCGCATCCTGAGGAGGGTGACCAAGACGGTGAAATGTCTGCAGGGCATCCCTTATGAGGTGCTGCTTAGGGAGCCAGGTACTTTTATCCTGGAGAAGAATAAGCTAAGATGTCACATTGAGAGGATGGATACTGCTCTATAGAGACCAGTGGATGCAAGCTACAGGAAAAGAAATTCCTCCTAAACATTATGAAGAACATCCTAGCAGTAAGAGCTGTTTCAAAGTGGAAGTTGTTCCCTCAGAGTGTGTTGGAGTCTCCCCCTTTGGAAGTTTTTAAACAGAGGCTGGATGGCCAGCTGTTGGGAGTGCTTTGAATGGGGTTGGACTGGATGGCCCTCGGGGTCTCTTCCATCTCCAGGATTCTGTGAAAACGGCACACACTCTAGAACCCTAGAGATGGAAGAGATCCCAACCCCATTCTGCCATGCAAGAATTATCACAATCAAAGCACTCCCTCTGACACATGGCCATCCAGCCTCTGCTTACAGACCTCCAAGGAAGGAGATTCTACCACACTCCAAGGCAGCATAGTCCACTATCAAACAGCTCTTCCTGTCAGGAGGTTCCTTCTGATGTTGAGGTGGAATCTCTTTTCTTGTAGTTTGAATCCATTGCTCTCTGTCCTGTTCTCTGGAGCAACAGAAAACAAGCTTGCTCCCTCCTCAATATCCCCTTCAGATATTTAAACAAAGCTATCATATCACCTCTTAACCTTCTCTTCTCCAGGCTAAACATCCCCAGCTCCCTAAGCCATTCCTTATAAGGCATGGTTTCCAGACCCTTCACCATTTTGGTCACCACTCCAGCTTCTTCAATATCCTTCTCCTAGGGACATACTCCTGCTTGTTTCTTATACGGGTGTGTTCTTGATATGTTTTTCATAAAATCATAGAATTGGAAGAGACCACAAGGGCCATCCAGTCCAACCCCATTCTGCTATGCAGGAAATCACAATCAAAGCACCCCCAACAGATGGCTGTCCACGGAAGGAGACTCCACCACTCTCTAAGGGAGTGTGTTCCACTGTCAGGAAGTTCTTCCTAATGTTGAGGCAGAATCTCTTTTCCTGTATCTTGCATCCATTGGTCCGGGTCCTGTTCTCTGGAGCAGCAGAAAACAATCTTGCTTCTTGGCAGACTCTCAGCAGTTTCATCAGGTGTAACCTGTGTGTGTATGAGTGAGTGAGACTTAGGCTGCTCCCACACTGCACATATAATCCAGCATGACAACACTTTAACTGCCATGGCTCATTGATGTGGAACTGCCCAGGGCAGTTAAAGCAGTCTCAAACTAAATTATCTCTGCAGTGTGTTTTGGGCCATAACATGAAATACAGTACTATATGTTTTCTAACTTACTTCATTGGTGAGCTTCAGATTTCAGACCACTTAGAATGTGTGTATGTGAGTGGGGAGTATTTACATGTGAGTTAGAATGGGCTTTGTGCATTTTGTCCTTCTGCCTGATACTTTCTAGGGTCCTGAAACTTCTGAGTTTTATGCTACAGAATAATTTTTTTACTCTATGAATCTTATATTTATTTGTTAAAGTGATAATTCACATAGTGTAAATCAAGGCTTCCCCAGGTATCTCATACAGAGGACCTACAGTCCCCCGTCCCTCCCCCCATGTGCCAGATACTGTATTGGTAACAGATTTTAGCACATTAGCTACAACTATTCCTTTCTTTCCTGAAAACTCTTCAGGAACAGGTGGCTGACAGCTTGCAGACTCACACCAGTCTTTGGACCACCACTTTGAATAGCACTCATGTAAATTATAGGGTTCATATAGCTGTACTATAGTGGAGTCCCAAATCTATAATGTTACTTGGACAGTGGAAAGCTGCAGGTGACTGCTTATACATTTATGGTAATAATCATGGAGCCTCAAAAGGAGGCAGTCCAGGGAAAATGGGCTTTAGGTACATTGCATCCAGTGCTACTCCAGTTGTATGAAAGAGGCCTTGTCTAGGCTTGTGCCAATCTGGAGCTGGTGTGTTTTATATAGTCGGCCTTCAGTATCTGCAGACTTGCCATCTACGCATTCAAGCATCCACGGATAGCAAGCCCACATTGTACCCAATGGTGATGCACCACCATGCGACAACGGGAGCTGTCCCTAATAGTGGCATGGCTGTGTGCATGCGCCGCCATTGAGGACAGTGAGGGTTTGAGCATCCATGGGTTTTTGGTATGCGTGGGGGAGAGAGGCCCGGAACAGTTCCCTGTGGATACCGAGGGCTGACTGTACATCCAAAAATGTACATCGTTCCCTTCTAGTTAACAACAGTTAAAAACCAGTCAGGAAAGTTAACAAGTTAAAAACAAAAAATTACAAAAAATACAAACAAATCTATAATATTAATATACAGTTTGCCCTTCCCTTACACGAGGGATCCATTCTGGATCCCCTCTCCCCCGGCATAAAGGAAATTCTGCATATGCTCAAGCCCCATTTAAATGAATGGGGCTTGTGCACCTGGTGGTGGTGCATGTGCGCCCCATGGGCACACGCACCATTACCCATTATGGGGCGTGCTGCCCCTTTTCCCAGCGTGGCTTTCAGCATATGCTGAAAGCCGCATAAGGCGCACCCGCGTGTGACACGGGCACACTGTATTAGAAATAATGCCATTAAATCAGCAGGATAGAAGATTTTTAAAAACAACAGCAACAACTCTGCTCGTCTGAGGTATATCATGGAAAAGAAAAGATACTTAACCACCAGCCAGAAAGCTTATGGATGTGATAGTGCATCTCCTTTGTCTCCTTTCATGACTTGGTTTAATAACGCTTTGGTCTCAATAACAGTCTGGTGACATCTTAATTAGTCAGAAACATGCTTCTGTGCATGGTTACTAACACTAAATAAATGCACCCCAACATTAAATTTTAAAAAATTAATGAAATAATTCAATTATACGTAACCTATGGTAAATAACATTTCATTTGTTAAGTCGAAGGCTTTCATGGCTGATATCCATAGTTTTTTGTGGGTTTTTCAGGCTTAGTGGCCATGATCTAGAAGAGTTTATTCCTGACGTTTTGTCAGCATATGTGGTTGGCATCTTCAGAGAATGCTGACCTGGAAGAGAGTGGAGATATATATATATACACACACACACATACACTCTCTCTCTCTCCCCCCCCCCCCCTTCTGTGATCCTGGGTAAGGAGGAGTGATTTCCCTGTTAATCTGTGTATTCTGTTGTTGATGGCTGGGCCTCAAGGTGGGGAGATATGTAAAAGAGGATTAGTGTCTGCTAATTGGTGATCATTGTCTGCTGGGAAAGCCCCTCACCCTGAGTGGTTTCTTATTTGCATTTGCTGAATCCTGGTTTTGGTGTTCTTCAGGACTGGTAGCCGAACATTTTTTTACTTAAAGGGTTTCTTCTTTCCTGTTGAAGTTGTCGAAGTGTTTGTGGATTTCAATGGCTTCCCTGTGCATTCTGTCCTGATAATTGTTGGCGTGGTTCAGAGTTTCAGTGTTTTCAAACAGCATTTTGTGTCCAGAATGGTTTGTAATGTGTTCTGCTACTGCTGATTTTTCTGGCTGACCCAGTCTGCAGTGTCTCTCATGTTCCTTGATTCGTGTATGAACACTGTGTTTGGTGGTCCCTATGTAGACTGCATGTACATTATAAATTCCTGCGGCTGTGATAGGGTCTCTCCTGTTGTTTGCTGAGCACAGCATTTGCTGGATTTTTTTGCTCGGTTTATAAACCATTTGGAGGTTGTGCTTCTTCAACACTTTGCCTATTCTATCTGTGACTCCTTTGATGTATGGTAGAAATACAGTCTGTCCTCGGCTTACACAGGGGATCCGTTCTGGACCCTCCGCGTAAGCCAAATACCGCGCATGCTCAAGCCCCATTCAAATGAATGGGGCTTGTGCATGTGGCTGCGTGGCAGCATGTGCGCACCATGGGTACACGTCCCATTCATCCAAATGGGATGCGCCATCCCACGCGCTCCTGCGCAGCTTTCCACATATGGTCAAAGCTGCGTATAGCGTGCCTGCGTATAACATGAGCATGCTGTACTTTCCCTTTGGGCAGTTGCTTGTCTTCACTCCTCTGGGTTTTTCTGGGTCTGGCAGCCCTTCTGATGTCGAGCTGGAATAACCATTCGCCTGTAGAGCCCGGTCTAGGTGTTTCAATTCATCTTCCAAGAAATGGGGTTCACAGATGCGTTTTGCCCAGTCTACCAGTGTTTTGATTGTGCTTCTTTTTTGTCCTGGGTGATGGTTGGTGTTCTTGTGCAGGTATCGGTCTGTTTGTGTAGGTTTTCTGTATACTGTGTGACAAAGCGTTGGTTCGGTTTGCAGATGACACGGACATCCAAAAATGGCAGTGTTCCTTCCTTTTCTTTTTCCATAGTGAATTGGATGTTAGGGTGATGTTGTTCAGATGGTTCAGGAACACAGCCAGATCTTCTTCTCCATGGCTTGAAATGGTGAAAGTGTCATCCATGTATCGGAACCAAGTTGTGGGCTTTTTCGGTGGTGTTTCCAGGGCTTGCTTTTTAAATTGTTCCATGTGAAAGTTTGCTGTCACTGGGCTTAGAGGGCTTCCCATTTCTATCCCATCTCTGCTTGTAGAATCCATTGTCCCATTGGAAATAGCTTGTGGTGAGGCAATGTTACTGTGATGTCTTCTGGCAACATTTGTCAGATGAGTCTCATGGTGTCCATTATGGGGACTTTGCTGAACAGGGAGACCACATTGAAGCCGATTAATATGTCTCTGGGTTTTAGTTCAAGGTTATTGATTTTTCCTATGAAGTGAGCTGAGTCCTTGATGTAGTGGGGGGTTTGTCTTATATGGGTTTGTAATTCTGTGGCAAGAAACTTGGCTAAGTCTCATGTGGGGGATCCAGCAGCACTCACTATGGGTCGGAGTGGAATGGAATCCTTGTGGATCTTGAGAAGTCCATATAGTCTTCATGGGAGAGCCTCACATTTGCACAAACTTTGTATTGTGGTTGGTTGAATGGAGGAGTTTTTGATCAGGGTGTTCATTTTTCTGGTGATTTTGCTGATTGCTGGGGAAACGTCAGGAATAAACTCTTCTAGAACATGGCCACATAGCCTGAAAAATCCACAAAAAACTATTTCAATTGTTGATTGGAAAAAATTTAGAATGTGTATCTCACACTTGTGAGGCTGTTGTTCCCATACATTAGGGTTGGGCAACTGTGGCATGCCCATGGGATAATTTTTGCCCCTAGACCTTTGAGTGGTAAAACTGCCCAAAACCTTCCCCAAACAAAACCAGAAGTGGCCAGAAGTTCATGTCTGGTGTTGAAAAACAGGTATTTTAAAAAGTTAAAAACTGCAGTGGGAGCCTGCAACTTATTAAAAATTGTCTCTTCTTGAGATGATGAGGAAAAGCAATTCACTCATATTTTGATCATAAAAAAGGCAGCCAAAGTTTTCTGGAGGGAAAACAGCCCACAGAACCATGCTTTGCTCACCCTTGCCATTGGTGTATATTTTTGGTGCATGCTCAAATAAGCGAATCACTCAAGCATTCCAACTCTTTATGTATTTCCACTGTGACATTTTGTGTTAAATAGCTGCATTGCTTTTTGTGCCTTTTCCCCTGTCCTGGTCTGATCATGTCTAATGAATGATATAGGAATATATGCATAGTGTAAAAGATATAGCTCCGCTCGGCTCCCTCCCTGGAGTCATTTAAGAAGAACCTCAATGCTCACTTATTCCGCCAAGCCTTCCCCCACATGTCCTGACTGTCATCTTCTCCTGTGTATTGTGTGTTGTTTTAGATTGTTTATTGATTTTAACTGGTTTTAATCATTAGGTATGAATGATGGATTTTTAATGATGTACTTTATTATACGGTTTAATATGGGGGATTCTCGTGGTTTAATTTTTATCTGTAATTTTGTTTTGTGCTGTATTGTATTTCATTATTATCTTGTAAACCGCCGTGATCGAAGGAATGGCGGTATATAAATAAAATCTCATTCATTCATTCATATATGTTCACATGTATATACATGTATGTATGTCTATACAATGAGGAGGCCAACATTTTAATAGGGCTAGGGGCTCATACTGATAGGTTTAGCCAACATACATACAATAAATAAAAGACAGAGCCTACTGCCACACATTGTCACACCTCTTCTTACACAGGCAGATGCACAACCTTCCATTCACACTCTTGACATGTATATATATTATTCTCTTAGTCCTTCCATCCAAGTTGTTCTGTCCCAGGTCCATCAAACAAGGATACGGTGAACATTTTCATGAAAGAAACTGTGTGTGAGAAATAGCTTTCATCATGAAAAAAATTGTCAGCAGCCTGAACAGCTGTGTAGGTCATCCTACAAGAGCTGCTTGCAAGCTACATGTGGAATGCCCACATGTGAAATACAGAGTCAGTAGGTATCATAATTATACCAGTAGTACATAATTGGAATAATAGGCCTGATTGGGTCACACCTTGAGTCCTGTCTTGTAATACTTACCTTTTCATCTGAATAATATTCAAAATATATCCGGTAGGTATACATCAGTATGCCCCCAACCTTTCATTCTTTAGATGTAATATACCTAAATTCCCTGTGTCACCAATTAGCGGACCATTGGTCCTGTTGACTGAGCACTAGTTGGGGAAGGCCTGTAGAAAGTGGAGCTCAAATACAGAACAACCAGTTTCTTGTTTTTTAATCTCGATCGTTTCAAGTTTATTGAACCAAGTTATTATATTTTGGCAAAGAATGCTCTGGAAGAATCAATAAAACATCTAAGCTGCTGCTTGCTATACTTGACCTTCTGCCATTTCACCTTCTGAAAAGATGGTGTCTCCCTAAGTTTGTCACCTTAATCTATACCCCATGCTGGTTCAAGATGAAAGGACCATAACTCAACCCTAAAAGTTTTGGTTCTATTCCCTGGCTTATTTATAGTTTTCCACAATTCCTTACAGGTTGTCCCATGAGAAATCTCTACTAAATATATTTATTCAGTTCCCCATTTCAGTGAGAACAAAGGAAGTTTTGTTCTCCTTTTTTATGCAGAGTACCCAAATAGCAAAGGATTTCTCAGATAGGTGAAGGAACTGTATAAGATAATAAAATAGTTAAATATCCCATTTAATTCAATCTATAATTTAATGGGACCATCAGATTCTTTGTATTCACATGTTGTGAGTTTACCCAGTTTATACTGCAGTGCTTGAATTCAAGTTGTGCTCAGAGCATCTAGATTTATCAGTTTGCTATGTAATTTGTGCCCCCCAGAAAAATAAATGTGTATACTCTGATAATACATGTGGACAGTTGAAAAATTCACACAAACACACTTGCATGAGTGGAAGAATGGATACAAAAATGTGAAGGGGAAAATGAAAAAAGTTTAAACTAGTACTTAAAGATTGTGTTTTTATTTGTGTTGCTGTCCATTCTCATCCATTTTTCTTATTTGTAAAAGAGTAAATATCAATTTCTTACTAAACTGAAACCTTCTTGCTGGGCAGGGTGTTTTGATATATCCACTACATGAATAAGCACAGGAATTTATACAAAATCTTAACTTTTGTGATGCTTGCATGTTTTATTTTTTCTGTGTCAGTTTCCATAGAACTGACAAATCATTAACTTTATGGGTATACAGTCATCCCTGTGGATTCGTGGATTTGATTATTTGCGAGTCCTAGCTGTGTGCGCGTGCACTCCTCCCTCTCTGTCCATCCCAGGCTTTTCTTCTGTGAGTGAGACAAAAGCCAAGGACGGAGGGATCAGCCAGGAGGATGTACGCACACAGCTAGGGACTCAGGAATAATTGAGCTCCCTGAAGCCTTGGGACTGTAGGAGGAAGTGGCCAGCACATCCTCCTTCCTTTGCTCCCAAGGTTTGAGAGAGGTCCGTGGACTGAAGGAGGAAGCAGCCAGTATGCCCTCCTTCCTTAGCTCCCAAGATTCCTTTTCTTCCTTCGCTCCCTGGCCCTCTCTCAAATCTTGGGACTGAAGGAAGAAGTGGCCAGCACATACTCCCCTGCCCGTCCAGTGCCTCAAACACCTTGCTAGAGCTGTTTGAGGCTTCGGAAAAGAAATGTGTATGCACACTAGTCCCCCCCTTTATTTGTGGTTTGTTTTTTTTTTAATTGTGGAGGTCCTCCACCCCTCACCCTCACGAATCCGGAGGGACAACTGTAGTTCAATTATGGAGAATTTGTGAAAACAAAACTTAGAAGGCCCAAGGGTTGCTTGTATTTAGTGGCTGATAGAAGGTGCACTTAGATGTAAAGAAGAATACTGGCACATTCTTGAGTCTAGGTTTTTTTCTCTCCCCAGTTCTAGAATGAGGGCAGTTTTCAATATAAAATTTAAATTGGCAGTGGAATACCCCTTCAGCTGAAGTTGTAGTTCTAAAATGATGATTTCTACCATATGAGATGTCTTCCATAGGGTGACGTGTGCAATAATTGAAATATCTTGAGGCAAAGATGCCAGCCATTGGGCTGGATCCAGATGTAGATATATGCACTGGGAATGGTGAAAGCAGATTTCCCCATCCGCTTCTTGTGACAGCCCTGCCAAGCCTTTGAAAATAAATATTAGGGAATGGGATGAAATGTGGTGCTGAGGGGATTGTTGTCATTACTAGTTTTCTGAATTATTTAGAGGCATTTTCTAGGCAAGTATCTGCATCACTTGCTTGGATCTCCTTTGCTTCTCTGCCCATTCCCACAGTCTTCCCCATTCAGTAAGGCTCGCAGCCCTGTGTGCAGTACTGTCAGGGCTAAAGTTGCTGATGAAGGGAAGAGGGGACAAGGAAGACTCTTTCCACTAGCTCCATTCTGTGCAACTAAATCTGAATTCAATCCAATATATGGTACATTATGATTAGCAAAAGTGGATAGACAGCTTACAAATTCTGTCAGATCCACTAAGCTTCAAAACACACTACAGAAATGATCCCGTTTGAGACCACTTTAACTGTCCTGGCTCAGTGCTAAGGAATTTTGGGAACTGTAATATTGTGAGCTTTTTCTGTCAGAGAGCTCTGGCGCCATGATAAACTATAATTCCCAGGCTTCTCTAGCACTGAGCCAGGGCAGTTAAAGCAATCTCAAACTGGATTATTTTTGCAGTGTGTTTTGGACCTAAATCAGAATAAATGTATCTTTTTGCAAAGACTGTTGAGTATTTTTGTACAATTGGCAGATGAGAAGCACTCCTAATCTGAAGATTTTAAAATTATTGTGAGAAGCTAGTGAACCTGACTGATTTCTTGCAAGGGACACAAGCCTATGTTGTCATAGAATTTCTTTATACATAAAAAAACCTCAGTGTGCTTTCCCCTTGAGTTCCACATTGGATGGAAGATAGGATATGTTTGTAATAAAATAGTGGTATTTAAATAAAAGATGTTTAATGTCGTTTTGTTGTCCTGTGCTTAATATGTAAATCTGTAAACAATGTTTCATTTTGCTTTCCTGTGTAGCCTTATGTCATTAAACTCTGTAAATAGCTTTTATTTTGCTTGATCTGTCTACCTGTGTCAGATGTTTCTCCGATAATTTAAATTATATAATTAAAAATTGTTAAAATGCTGGACTCTTTCTTTCAGGGCTTTATATTTTAAAAATTCTCTCTCGTTTTTTTTTTTTTTAGATTGAACATCCTTTGCGACCAGAAAGGAAGAGACGTGACTCATTCGGGATGTTTGATGGTTATGATAGTTGTAGTGAGGATACCAGTAGCAGCTCCAGTTCTGATGAGAGTGAAGAGGAAGTTACTCCTTTACCTTCAAGTCTCCCAATTATAAAGAACAATGGACAGGTCTACACATATCCAGATGGCAAGTCTGGCATGGGTGTGTACAATACACATTTGTATTTGCATTATCATAATTTTAGGACAGTTCTGTTACATTTAATAACTAAGATATTGGCAGAGAACACACTTGCTTTTATTCACTTCTGCCTACAAACTAGGCAGTGCACCATTTTTTCCATAATCTCTTCTAGACAAAATCCAGATTTTCTTTCCCCATATTTGGGTCTGTAGATTGATATGTGGATGGTTCTGGTTTCAGTTAGGAAGAAAAAAGAGTAACGTATTTTCCGACATATAAGGCGACTCTTTACGTCTGCCTTATGCACCAGATTTTGACCCCAGAGACAGGCAAATGGCATAGCCACCTCTCTGTCTCTGGGGTCCTTGCTGGGTCCTCTCCCAGCCAGCAGGCACTTGCGCCGGCTGGAGGGGGCCTTCCTGGAGGCCTGAGGGAGGATCTGCGGCTGGGCTCTCGCCGCCATTGTTGCTCCAAAAGGCGGAGGTGGCGGCGGGGAAGCGGCTCCAGAGCCGGCCAGGCTAAGGTAAAGAGCCGGCCCCTTAATTCTCGCCGCCGCCCAGGATACTCCGATCCTCCAGCGGCTTCAGAAGTCTGCCGCGCAAGCCGCTGGAGGAGCGGAGTATCCCAGGTGGCAGTGGCGGACTTCTGAAGCCGCTGGAGGATTGGAGTATCCTGGGTGGTGGCGGCGGCAGCGGCGAGAATTAAGGGGCTGGCCCTTTTCCTTGGCCTGGCCGGCTCTGGAGCTGCTTCCCCACTGCTGCCTTTTGGAGCAACAATGGCGGCAAGAGAACCCAGCCGCTGATCATCCCTCAGGCCTCCAGAGAGGCCCCCTCCAGCTGGTGCGAAACCCCCGTATAGGAGGCCAGGGACGCTGCCGGTGGGCGACTTGGGGTTCGTCTTATACCCCCAGTCGCCTTATACGCCGGAAAATACGGTAGATATTAAAGGAGATAAGCTAAATTTGGGATGAAGGGAGCCTTTTATTTCTTGAATCTAAAAGGTAAATTTTGAATACAGTTGTTGATGCATAGGTTTTTTTTGGGGAAATAGAAATGTTTTACACAATCTTTTCTAGAGTTGAATACTATTTTATAGATGGAATATTTTACTAGATTTGAACATTTTAACATATTAATATATTCCTATTATTGATTACTTCTTGAGTCAGAAAACTAAGGCCCCATTCTCACTAGCCCATTTGCTCTGGATAGAACTGGGCAGATCCGGTTGCCCCCATACTGAATCTGCCTGGAAAGAAGTTCGTACTACCCTTTACCTTGATCAATGCAATTTGTCCCTCTGGAGTTCACATTTGCAGTACTGCTTTGAAATGGAGCCTCCTTTGTTGTCAATCAAATTCACTTCCGCTTTTGTCAAATGTGACATATCCTACAGCCATTGGCCAACTGAATGGGTGCTTTCCCACCTCCTTGTTAAAAAAAAAAACTGGCAGCAGTGTGCTCATAATCTGTCAACTTGTCAAATTAAAAAACCTCAAGGTGTGTGTTTTGTGTGTAGTTGGGTCATTACAGATGATGGCAACCCTAAAACGACCCCATCCTGGGGCTTTCTTGGCAAGATTGGTTCCAAGGAGATTTGCATTGCCTTTCCCCTGAGGCTGAAAGAGTCTGACTCCCCCAAAGTCATGAGTTTCCACAGCCTTCCCTCTGAATGCCAGCCTCTAGCTTCCCCTTCACTTCCAGCCCAGCATTTCCTCCTCTTTGGAACCTCTTCCCTTCCCTTCAAGCCCAATGCCACCTCCAAAGCCCTTGCCACCCCCCCCATGCCATCCTCTTCCCTTCCCTTCCAGCCCAAAGCATGCGCATAATCTGTCACAATAATACTCATAATAATACCTCACCTCAGAATGTCATCTCTGCATCCTCTTTCTTTGCTTTAACGCCAATTGCCACCCCAGAATGCCTTACATACACATATACATATGTAGCAAAAGCATTCACGCATTGTATCAATTTGCCAAATTTAAAAGGAAACACAAGTATTTGCATATTCTGTCACACACACACACACACAAATAATTTTTAAAAATTCCACGTGCAAAGTGCGGTGCCGTGCCGGCAACAAGCAAATGAAAGGGAACTGTAGCACAAGCAGACACATTCTATCAATATGTATCAACCTGTAGAACAAACATTCACATAATCTGTCAAAAATAAAATTACAAAGAGAGAGAGAGAGAAGCTGCCTGCGAGAGGGGAGTCATGTTCCACCCTCTGCCCTCCCTGTGACCTAAATCCCTCCTCTGAAGTCATGACTGGGGCCAAGTTCACATTTGCCAGCAACAGGGAAGAAACGAGTTTTCCTAACAGACACGGGAAATAATCCACTTTCAGAAAAACCGCTCCAAGAGGGATTTGCCCTGGTGTGAAAGACCCTAATTCTGATGTGTTTAAACCGGTGCCACTGGGAACTTTCGACTTTTAATCCGGGTTGCAGTTTGGTACAAAAGGTAGTCTGAATGGCCCCTAAAATGTCAAGACACAAATTTCATATGTTTTGTTTATTTCTTTCAAGTGAGACTATTAGTGGAAGAAATCCCACTTTAAAAATTGATGTTGATTGCTGTTTAAGCAGAAGCAGGACTAGGCTTCTATGCCAAAAGGAATAGTGGTTGACATTTGTTTGCACAGTATAGTATTCTACGATACAGATATTCTACAATGTGAATCCTTGCCACAGCAATATGACAGAGTTTTTTCATTTCTCGAATTAGCTTTTTACACACATGCATGATAAAAACAAAGAATGGAGGTATCCAGATTGGTGCTTTGCGCCTGCCTGGATACATGCTAGGGTTGCCTTGGGGTGTCCTTTACAGACACCCTGCAACCTTAGCACATAACTGTGGTGTCAAAATGGCGACACCCTGTCTACATGGTTGCTGCCATTACGACGTCAGGGTCGCACCGCAGCCAAAGAACACAACGTGGGCGTGATGTGCACATGTCACTGCAGGGCGCTTGTGGCACCCTTTCAGCAGCATCGAAAGGAGCTCCAAAACGGAGCTCCTTTCGCTGCGCGTATAGCTGGCACGGCTTTTAAACGGCTGCGCCAGCGATATGAAAGAGAAAGGGGCTGAGTGGCCCCTTTCTCTCTTTCCCCATCGCTGTTGGCCTCCCCAAGGCCTGGAGAAGCAGTGGATCGGGGCCTCTGGGGTGGCCGCTGAGGCCCTGATCCATCAGGGAAAGGGGCAGGTGCAGGCTGCCCCAAAGGCGCGGTCTGTATCCCACCAATGTTAGTCTTAATTGCTAATGAATGTCCTGTTAATAGTCTCAGGACTAGTTTAAATAAATCCTTTAAATAACAAGTTTACATATAAATTCCCTTGATTCAATAGCTTTGCTCCAGTTAGAACTACCAGTTTGATTTGGGATATAATTACTATAGCATAAACTTGTTTGCATGCTGTCTGCTTCATCAAATCATTAAGAGTTATTTCCAGTTTACAGCTTTATATCTACTCATGGCTGAGGACTATTAAGTAGAGATATAAACAGTGAGGGCAGAGATAACTGAAATGTAGAAAGCACAGAAAGGGATAATCTTGTTAACAGTGACCATTCATAGAACAGCTGTTGGGTAGTAACATCCTTCCTGTTGTTCGCTGACTAATACATTTGGTGTGATGATAACATTTTTGTGTCTGTTCAAATCAGAGGAGAGAGAGAAACTCTGTATAGTAGTTCAGCAATTTCATGTTGAAATATGTCTTTGAAACTCCTTTAATTTCATTTAGAGTCCACTTTCTCTTTTCTATAGTACTTACTCCAGTCTCTTTAAAAACCACTACATTGGGTTTTGGGAGGATGTAGCACCTATGTGGTACAGAATGGAAGGGAGTCTCCCTCCATCTTTCCATTAATGGGGTCCTTCAATCTACAGAAGGCATATTTTTGCTTAACCACTGTGCTTTGTGAGGCTAAAGTGTTTTCCCAGTATCACTTGAGCATTGGCATTACTGATGTCAAATTGGACTCCATTCTTCTGCATAAAGATTTGCTGGTTTGTTCTTTGTAGAATATGGTAGGTGATTCCTAGTAATTGATGGCATATATCACAGAAAATGAGCATATTATGGGGCCGTAATCAAACTGTAAGCATGATTCATACCCCATACTATTTAAATATATATGAAATATGTGAAGCGAATTTAACTCTCAAATATTCAAACTTCTGTATGTGAGTTTATACAAAGTGCCTTGCATGTCATAGCTCAGACTCTCCAAAAGCAATATATAGCTCGTATAAATCTTAACAAAGAGGAAGATTGGAAAGTCAAGAAAGAAAACAATCTGGAATTTCTGAAGAACTATTAAATGTGCTTGATTTGGTGCATAAAAGACCATTATATGTGTGTGTGTGTGTGTGTGTGTGTAGATAGCTCTGCTGGTTTTGTTAAGATACCATTTGATTGACACGAATCTCTATGTGGAATAAACAGAAAAAAACGACTAGAATAATGAAAATGAACGTGGTACTTTACATCACATATTAATATATTGATCATGTCCCACTCCTTATTAGCTACCTGTGAAATGTGTGGAATGGTTGGTGTCAGAGATGCCTTTTATTCTAAAACTAAGCGTTTCTGCAGTGTTTCCTGCTCAAGAAGTTATTCATCGAACTCTAAGAAGGCCAGCATTCTGGCCAGACTTCAGGTAACGGTACAGTCACAGTTTTATTATCTTTATTATATAAATAAGTTTTTAATGATATTTGTTAGAGTTTGAATTAATGCATGCTTTTAAATAAAACAGAACATCATAACAGCTTTACTGAATTGGACTAAAATTCTGTTTAGTCCTCCATGTATTTTTGGCTGTGACCAGTACAGTGCCTCCAGTGCACCCACAAATAGAGCAATAGCCCTTTTCTGTTTATCCTTAGCATCTGTGTTCAATGGTGCACTTTATCTGAATGCTCCATTCATCTGTAATTGTTGAAAGCAGTTATGGACAATGGGGCGCATGCTTGTGGTCTGGCGCAGCGCAGCTTCTGCGTAAGCTGAAAGCTGCGTATACTGCGCACGCGTATGGTGCGGGCACACTGTATTTTCTTAGCCTTCTCTCCCCCCCCCCCACACACACATTGCACAGTAACCATTTACCATAGTCCCCTCCTCATCCATCCACTTTAGGGTGGGGACAAGCAGTTATGTATGACAGAATTTTGTAAGTACTTTGACGATATTTTCCTTTGCTTTGTCCTTTACATGCTTTCTTACATGCTTCTATGTTTTACCCTCAACTTATCCATGGGTCATAACAAAATCCATAATTTTGGCCCTCAAACCTGCCCTTGACTTATACATGAGGTCAACATAAACACTAGCATGTATGGTATGTATTGTGTGTGTGTGGGGGGGGGGATTCTATATTTGTTTGCGTTTTGAACTTTCTTTCAATTTCATTGGGTTGCCCAGAATTCTAGAGTTGCACAGGAGGAAAAATAATTTATATTTTTTGCACCATTGATAACTCCATAAGCCTCCATTATAACTGTTCTTATGATTAAAAAATAAACATCAATAATTCCATATGCTTGTGCCTAGCCTCACTTCAAAGAGCATTCTATAATGTTATTTTTTGAGCTGTTAACTCTGTTTCAGGCCAACAGAAGCAGCTTCCAGCTGCTTTGGGGGCATGGTGTTCAGATGACGTACGCCCTCAAAGTGGATGGAAGCCGCTCCTAGGACAGCAAAGGTGACATGAAGCTGTCAGAAAAAGGAGCTGCAAAAATTTGCCCCTGGTGGTAGCCGACTTTGAACCGAGGCACTGGCCCACTTTGAGAGTATGCCGGGTGATCTCTGAGGTTGCCCTGGTCCTGGGCTAAATGCAGCTGGAGCGACCATCTGCTTCACCCCAAAGATAACAATGCAGGGTTGCTATTTGGCCCCAAATCCTGTGCATCTTAGTGCAAAGTACAGTCAGCTCTCCACATTTGTGGCTTTGACTTTTGCAGCTTTGATTATTTGTAGATTTGATTCATATGTTTTCTCTAGGAATCTAGGTTTTCTCTAGGTCCTCTAGTGCAACTCTGTCAGAAGATGAGAAAAGAATCACATTGACACATAGAGTGCCTTAGACAAAACATTTCTCTGGGCATTTGTAGGTCTTCCAGTGTGATTCTATGATCAATTCCTGGCACTAGATGACATAATAATGATGATGATGATGATGATGATGATGATGTTTATTTATATACCGCTTTTCCAAATTTTATCAAAGCGGTGTACAACAAGAAGTACAATACAAACTCAAAATAAAACATAACAGGCCTCTCTCCCTCTCAAGATGGTGGTCGGAAGGAGGGCTCTTAGTCTTTCAGGCCAGGCCTCACTTCCCCCTCAAGATGGTGGCTGAAGGGAGGGCTTTTCTTCTTTCAGGCAGGCAATTGGAGCTTGCCTGCCTCTCTCTCCCCAAGATGGTGGCTGAAGGGATTCCTAGGGAAACATTCCCTGATTTTTTATTTGTGTTGTTTCCACTTTCATGGGGGTCCCGTGCCCCTAATCCCAGCGAATGTGGAAGGCCCACTGTAATTCCTATAAATTTCAGTGGGGCTTACATTTAAATAATTGTGCATAAGGTGGAGCTTTAGTCTCTTTGGCTTGCTGAATATTTAAAATTAATCAATTTCTCCCAATGTAATTATTGCTTCTCACTCTTGCAATAAGCTTTATGTGATTTCTTGATTAACATAGCATTGATATCGTTGTGGCATACATCAAAGACCTTTAATCACAGGCAGCAGACTTGACTGGAGAAGAGCACTTACTAATGTCATTTCTACTTCATGGTCAAGTGGATGTGAAAATTGCTTTAAAGCTCAGTAGTATGAGTATCTTTTAGAGCCTTCATCAAAAGCTAGTAGAGGAATGGGCATATTCATGCTGGAATTTTTTTGTGACTTTTATAACAATGTATGGGAAGTGTTGCAGTGTGTTTACTATGTCATCCTTGGAGGAATTAATGTGTAAAGAATTTGGCTGGCATAGGTTAATTGCACCTGCAGTGCTAAATATCTTCTGGTAACAGAATATTAATACATTTACATTTCTGAGAGTCCTTTTTAAGCTTGAATGACCCGGATGACTGAGGCTGTGCTCTCTTCTGAGTGCTTATTCAAAGTTTTGAATAATATAAAAGCCTCAGTTTTAGTGACTGTAATGTTGGGCTCTATACTTTAAAAAAGAAATGGAAACAAGGATTTTTATATTTTAAGTCTGAGCTGTGTTTACCATTTTTGTTCCTAGTTTGCCACATATAATGTTTCTAACAGACTGTTAAGGCAGGAGGTGCCCTATCTTGATAGTCTGTCCAGGTTCTCCCTTCAAAAAATCATAATGGTCATGTTTTGTGATCAAATTCTACAGATCAATTGCGTAACGTGGGAAACCACCCCAAAATTTTCTTGTATGGTATTACCATGTGTTGATATTACATGACTGCCACCTCTCTGTAATAGATCTGAGTACTTAAGGGTAATGAATTAATAGTAAAACAGCAGCTGGATAGAGTGTCTTACAAATGATATCAAGGAGGCAAATGTAAGACTGATTAAACAGAGGGGCGAAGCAGACCAGCAGTAAAAAGCAGTCTCTGGTTGCTCCAGCCATGATCAGTCCTTGACTGTGGCGGCCACACAGTCCGCTCTCAAAGTGGGCCGCCAGTGCTGTCCCAAATGAGCCACCGGCAGGAGCAGGTTTTTACCTCCTTTTGCTGGTGGCTTCAGGCCACCTTAGGTGGCCTCAGAATAGCTTCCAGACACTCCAGGGATGTGCGTCATCTGCATGCCACACACACAAAGCAGCCGAAAGCCGCTCCTTTTGGCCCATCTCCTTCCAGCCCTAATCATATCTGTGCATTAAAAGATCTGTCTCATTTCCAATAATATTTACTATGGTATTAGACTGTTTTTTAAAAAATGCTTTCTGATCAATTTTCTCTGTTAAACTGTGCAGTATCTCAATGTTTTATGTTAGTGAAACGAAGCTGCCAAGGCTTCTAATGCAGATTGGAAAAGGACCTTATTTAGCTCTTGTTGTTCTAGGGAAAACCTCCTACTAAGAAGGCTAAAGTGCTACAAAAACAACCTTTAGTTGCTAAATTAGCTGCATATGCTCAATACCAAGCAACGGTACAGAACCAGTCAAAGACTAAAACAGGTAACATAGGTGTTAAGAGTCTCTGGGGAATGACTATTGGGTAAAACCCAAACTTTGTTTTTGTTTGTTTGTTTGTTTGCTTACTGTGGGGAATAATTTTTAGAAGACTTTTCTGATTTTACAGCAATTTCCTGAGGGAAGATGGGGAACATTTATTGAATATTGTGTATGTGTTGTGGGGATTTTTTAAAATACAATTCTTTGATAAAATGCTATGGGGAAAACATTCTGAGAATCTTGTTGTATGAACCTTGCTTTCACATATAGCCACATTAGGAATGAGAAAGCAATTTTAATTTTATCAGATTGGAAACACTGCTTTTCTTATAATGCTGCATTTTTATATGGATCTAGCAGTTTATGGGTGAGGAGTCTGTGATTCTCCAAACACTGTTAACACCCCTGCTCCGTACACTGATGAAGGATCATAGGAAAAGAAATTCATCTACATTTGGAGGACCATAGGTTGTTCACCCCTGTAGTAAATATCTTATGTGTACTGACATCAATCACTACTTCTTTCCAATCTATGTCTATAGTTAGCTTTGATTAAAAGCTACATTACATTGTTTAGATGTGTCTGTTTGCTGGAGGATCTTTGAAATAATGCACTGTACTAGAGTGGCATAGAATTCCCTTGTAGGCCCTTTAAAGTTTTTCCTCCAACCCTATCTTTATGACTCCCCCCCCAACAAACACATTTCCAAATTTTAAATACATTGGAAACATAAGGAATAAACTCTTTTAGAACATGGCTACATAGCCCAAAAAGCCCACAAAAAACTATGGATGCTGGCCATGAAAGCCTTCAACTTCACATAGCAAATTGGCTGTATAGCTTGCTAAATAAATTTTCTCATTCTAGCATCTGTTCCAGTGGAAGGTTTCAGTTGGGGCAACTACATCAATAGCAATAGTTTCACAGCAGCTCCTGTTAACTGTTTTAAACATGTAAGTATATCTTTGTTTTTTCCCGATTTTGAATACATAGCTATGAAATAATGGCAATATAGAATTATTCAAACATCCTTTTGAGGAAAGCTATAGTTCTTGTTAATTTGATTTTGGAAAATAGGGATTTTCTCTTAAGTGAATGAAGTACTTAAATCAATAAATTCTTAGTGATATGAAGAGACAATCCAGGGAGTTTCAGTTCCAAAGAAGCACCCTGTTATACAGTGTCTCAGACCTCCTGTGACAAACTGCAAAGTGAGTTTTGAATTTGGA
Organism: Sceloporus undulatus; assembly: GCF_019175285.1. NCBI lineage: Eukaryota > Metazoa > Chordata > Lepidosauria > Squamata > Phrynosomatidae > Sceloporus > Sceloporus undulatus. The sequence continues at coordinate 143,094,043 of NC_056523.1, read as the reverse complement.
GCTTTCCTGTGCTCATATAACATCATTTGTTAGCATGTGCATTTGGTATCTTGAAATCCTGATGATCTTGATAAACAACCCAGTTTATTAGTGGGAGGGGGCACTGCTCAGCTGAGTCAAGCAAAGTAGTTCAGACTGCTTGAAGATCTCTTATGTGCACCTCATTATTTCTCTCAAGATGTGGGTGGAGTTCAACACAAGCATGTTTTTCAGGTTGCTTTTGCAAGAAGGGACTTGTAATAAGGTGCCTTGTCATTAATAAGGACCTTTATATACATAAACTACACAATAATGTTAAAGTAGTTCCTTTTCACTACCAGATGAAGAGTTAAATTACTTGTATTTCCTTCATACTGCATACAGGGCAACTTCTTCCACAAACTTAGGCCTGTTACAGACAGCCAAAATAAAGCTGCTTCAAGTCACAGTGGAGGTATGGTGCTTCAATGATGCATGCGTCCTAAAAGTCCAGAAGCCACACCAAAGTCACGCACCAGTCTGGAACGTGGCTTTGGTGCGACTTCTGGACTCTTAGGACGCATGCATCATTGAAATACCATACCTCCACTGTGACTCGAAGCAGCTTTATTTTGGCTGTCTGTAACAGGCCATAGTCAGTCATCAGAATAAAGAAAGTCACTTTCTCTGTGGTGCTAATATTAGCATAATTTTTGAGAGAAAACCCACCATATCAAGCCTCTCCCATGGTTCCTTTATTTTGATGCTGCAGAGGAATACAATAAACACTACAGAGTCATAATAGCTAGAAGCAACTGAAGAGAGGGAAGAGCACACAATATAGAAAAGCTGAGACTAGATGCCTGCTGTCCCCTTATCAGAAAAGCATGACCAAAGCATGACAGATGCATGTTAGATCTCTTTTGCCTTTTAAATTGTTGGTGCTTTATGCTTCTTTGCTTTGTCTTCTTGTCCTACTTACTCTTCCTTTGTCATGCCATGCATATAAGTTTAGGCATTTTGTCAAAGAGAACAGACCAAAATCAGCAAGAGAGGAAGTTGTAGGTGCAGCAATTATCTTCTATTGGTAAGCAGAGAAGGTTTACTATAAATACTAGAGGAACCATAGCAGCAAGTGAGAGAAAGAGAACATGTCAGTCTTACTGGCTGGTTAGCGTTGATTCTCAGCTCTATCAAACAAATAGTGGCAAAATAGCTTCAGTTTGCTTAGGAGTAAGCCAGGTTAACTATAGTGAGAATTACTTATGAGTGATCATGGATCAGGCTGCAGGTTTGATATATACTTCATATTCCTAAGATTTTGCAGAACATAGCCCATTTAACCAGGATACAAAAAGTGAAGATTCAGAACACAGAAAAATTCAGTAGATCAGTATCTGGAAACATTTTCTCTTGTGCTTACAGCTGTCTACTTTTTGTGCAAGATCTTTGTTTTGATTCTAGTAAGGATTGTTGATGATTTTGTTTTTCTTTTCCAGTTCTGAATCACTTGTTTGAATCTTAAGATTTAATGTAGTCTTACATTTTCAGTATCTAGCGTAGTTTATGCAGAGTTTTAACAGGCTTGTAGGGAAACGAGATTGTATGCGAAGAATAAATTAAAAACTACTCATTCAGAATTTTAAAAAATGATACAGATTGATGAAAAACACTTCAGATGAATGGCCTGAAGTCTGGAAAAGATTCTTTTAAACTTTACTATAGTCATTAGTTTTTGAAGTGGAACGCTACCATTAGAAGACTTATTCATTTCAGGCCTTAAATATCTTAAGGGAGAAGCACTAACAAATACACTTTTCAATATTTCAATCCATGCTGCTAGTTCAAAAGTACTTTTCAAACATCCAGGGTGTAAGAGAAGTAAAGCCCAAGATACAACAATAAAACAAATTATTACTGTAAAAATAGTAATAACAGCAAAAGCAACACTAAAACATCAGGATTAAAAAGTTAGGGTAATAAACCTGGCTTAAACGGGTGACACAGTGGATGTTAGGCAAGACAACTTTGAGGCACACACACAGGCAATCAGGTGCCCCAACCAAGAAAATCCCAACTCTGGTCACCTCCTTTGAAGAAAGGCTTGATCATGATAGCTGGGAGAAAAGAAACCTGAAGGAGTGATAATTATGAATATTAAGCTGTAGTATTTTAAAATAAATTTTAATTTACTTTTACATGTATAATTTATGTTTCTCCCAGTATTGGACCATGGGAGTCCACTGTGTTTCCCCAGTCAGAAAAACATGGGACGCGTCTTTGCGTGGTGATGATGGGATGAATATGGACAAATATTTATATTTAACTATGTAAGCAGTACTGAACCATTTGCAAGACACTGTTCTGACTCAGTTTCACTTGTGCAATATGTTATTGATTACTTAGTTGATCATGCCAGTCAGGCTTTAATTCTTGTTTCCATGCTTGAGGCAATCTGTCCATCATGTCAAAAAGCCACCTCTAGAGCATCCTTAAAATGTTTCTGCACAAGTTCCAAGAGAAATCTGACTTCCTGTAACTTAAACCTACAACATCTCATCATGTGCTCTATGGCAGCAGAGCATGCCTACTTTTAAATTAATTGGCATTCAAGGCTATGCCTAACAACTGTACTTGATGTTGCACAGCAGAATAGCTACACTGCTTTAATGCTCTTATATATAATATAGTTGGTTGTAGAAATTATGGATTTCCCTTGTTGGTAATGAATGACATTCTCAGCATGCCTCCCTGGATGCAGTGCACAGATTCCACACTAGGTTGTAGATGAACCCTTTTTATTCTTTTTTTATTGTCATTCTAAGTGTGCTAGTTTAAACAAATGGGCTAATTTGTCCTGTGAAAATAATCTGTTTCTCCTGTGTTTTTCCCGAGCTAAACTTTATTGTAGAATTTCATGATTTGTATTAAAGAAATCAGATTTCATCAGAAATTCTACTAAAATTTTGCACCTGAAGTTGTTTAATTATCCCTTCTATCAGCGAAGATAATATCCTGCAGAAAATATTATTTTTGTTACGTTTTTCAAGATGATGGAATGTTGTCTGGATAGGGAATTTTCTGTCTAATGGGAAATTTAACAGATTAGGATCCTTGAACAGTACTTGCAGGAACTAGGTTATGTTATGCTCTCTCTTCTGATTTGACCATTCATTGACCAAGTATTAGAAATTTTGGCACTGTACTCTGAACTGCATCTTAAGTCAGATGATTGATGGTCATAGACCTTTATGTATTTACTTACGAGTAAGCACAATTAGACTTAGTGGAGCTTGTTTTTGTGTAAATTTGCTATAGATGGCACTGTACATTATTTTTCCAGTTCAACTTACACTTGTCCCTCCATATTTGCTAGGGTTAGGGGCACATGACCAGCGTGAATATGGAAAAACCAAAACACCAAGTTTTTAGCTGAGGACACTTCTCTAAGAATCACTAGGTCCTCCAGTGCAACTCTGTGGTCAACGACCAACAGACACTGACCATAGAACTGCACTGGAGGAGCTACAAATGCCTAGTAGAGTATTCTCTCTAGGAATCTCTAGGTCTTTCAGTTCAACTTTTAGTTAAAGTTGACCATAGAGTTGCACTGAAGGACCTAGATATTCCTAGACAGAACATATTAATCAAATCTGTGAATTGTCAAATCCACAAATATCAAAGCTGCAAACAAGGAGGGATGAGTGTATTTATAAACTGTTACCTGAGAGAGATTCTACCCTTTTGCACCAGGTGGCACTGATGAGTTGATATTAATACTTAGTACCTCCCTGCCCTACTTTTTAATGCTACTATTGCTCTTGGTTTTTAGAAGTATATACAGTCGGCCCTTCTTATACATGGATTTTTTATACACAGATTCAAGCAGCCATGGTTTGAAGATGTTCAAAAAAGTATTAATTTTAAATATCAAACCTTGCTTTTCCATTTTTATAAGAAACACCATTTTGCTATGTCATTATATTTAATGGGACTTGAGCATACACAGATTTTGTTATCCATGGGGTTTGGTTCCATATCTTGAAACCAAACCCCAGCATATAACAAGGGTCCGCTGTAAATTCTAATTGTTTGATGGTCTTTTTCAGTTTGATTTCAAGCTTAACTAGCTCATCATTGGAAGCAGCTTTTGACATTCCTCTGAACTGAAAAAACGCAGTTGACATACTGAGTTTGGACTGGGATGAAAAAGCTATTTTTGAAAAGTGAAGGGGAAAACCCCTTGTGTGTGTAAGAGGGTTTTATACTATGTCCATTGCACATGTAAAAGATAATAAACATTAGTTGCACTGCATTTGGCCTTCTCAGACAAAATTCTGCGCTAGTGTTCTACTTGCAGGGTATTCCTGAGGTGGGCCAGCCTAGGTACATTCAGAAATATTTTCTGCCAGATTTTTTAGTACATGAGTAAAGCTAGGAATAACACTGAAGTGTCCCAGACAAACAACAATAGGATTAGCCTTTTCAGGGCTGGAAAGCCCACTTACATGAATCTGGACCTCGCCCATCAAGACCTTCCTGATTGCAACTTACCTTGCAGGGAAGGCAGCTGTCACTCCCAGATAATTCCTCCAGAATGTGCGCTGGATCAAAGTGGTGACCAGGCAGACCTTCCTTTTATTGGGAAGGAGCCCGAGGTGGATGCCTTCATCATGAGTCTGAAAGGTAAACTTGTTCTTATCTGTACATTTATGGTTCTGCTAGTAAACGTAATATGCAAGAGGAGACAGCATACTGCATATACTGTATGCCATCATTAGAAGCCCACAGAATCCATACCCATTATGGCTTTCTTCTTCTGAAGTTAGAGCCATATGGATTGGTGTAGGAGGAACTAGCTGAACCACTATCTTCACAGACAAGGACAAGTTTAACTTTCTGCTATACCCCTATACCAATCCACTTCTTTCAAACCTGGTGCATCAACTTTGGTATCAACTGAACAGTTGTTGAACTGCATAATGAAAGATGTAGATATACTGAAAGCACCTGAAATAAATATATACTGGAAGCTAAGATTTTTGAAATTTAAGAATTGCAAAAGTTGTATACAGGTGCTCTATATAGCAAAGTCTTGTTTTTTAAATATAGAACGTTATCTAGTTGAGATATTTATATAAAACCTGATAATCTCTAACCTTTGTCAAAATCAAGGTGAATCAAAAGAGGGTCATGTGACAATTGTATAAGACTGTGAGGAAGTCAGAATACTAGCAGCTGTCTTAGCTGTTTAGTGGGTATTTGGATAGTAGCTGTCCTTTCCTTAGGTTTGCCGTTATAACATTAAACCAGGAATGTTGGAAGCATTTTGAAAAGCAGGAATATTTTCCAGCAGTGGAAGAAAGAACATCTTTTGGATTGGGTTGCTTCTTCCACTCACTGCTGGAAATGAATGTGTCACAGATGAAACCAGTATTTCTTTTCTAACTTGTTCCTAAAGGCTAAGAGCGAACAAGATGCTGGTATTTTCTAAGTAATATGTACTGCTCTTGTAGCCTAATCCTGAACACATTTACTTGGAAGTAAGCCCCACATAAATAGTGGGCCACTAGAAGACTAATAAGTACTCAGCACTGAATCTTATGTTTCCCTGTCAGATTGTTTGCAATCACAGTTACTACTATTACAAAACACAGATTAACATGGAAATCACTCCTCCCAACTCAGGGTCACACAGTATATATATGCCAACATTCTCTGAAGATGCTGGCAAAACATCGGGAGCAAATTCTTCTAGAACATGGCCATATAACCCAAAATACCCACAAAAAACTATTACTACTTCTTAACTTGTAAGTGAATTAGAAAAAAAAGCAGTATACCAAGTTAAAACACAGCTTAGGCTGTAAAGCTGAATACTGTGCTTGTGTGTGCATACCTATTTTAGGTACATTACTCTCATGTAAACTAGCTTGCTGAAAAATAATTTTGATTCTCTGGAATTGCTTGCTGCCATACTCATGTTGACTAAAAGCAGATCACTTTACTTTTTCTAGCTTCTCAAGTATAATTTAATATATATATATGTTTAAATATTCCTGACATTTAAAGTTGGGCTGGTGTATTGTTTTCCCAGCATACTCCTTTTACAGTTACTGGTGTACCACAGTCCAAAATATTACTGAGTACATCTGAGTACATCTTTATAGGTATATTTTATGACGTAGGCTTAAATTAATAAATAGTAACAAACTCTAGTTTCCTATTTGGTCCTATATCAGTTCCCCATACTTTGTCATTTCTGTATGAATATACAGATAATTGATATGCTAGGATTTAAAAAACAACAATATCCAAATTGGCACACAGTGGCCATTGCTAGCAAAGAGAAACTATACCAGCCTTTCTTTTTCATGCCATGAGCAGGTATTATTGCAAACCTTCAGTGCATAAAAGGACTTTCAAAAACAAACAAACTCAATCACTATTTTCAAACTATGAGGGAACTGAAAAGAAAATGAACTTCACTGATTGGGGGTAGGGAATGAATTAGGGGTTCAGTGCCTTCAACAAAGACAAGCCATGAATTACCAGTTTGATAAGCAGTAGCTAAATGGCTCATCCCAAAATATGTCAGTGCTGCTATTTTAAGAAACTGTATATTTGTATTTTTATAAGGTTATTTATAAAATTTGTCATATGAATATTTTTCCAACTTGAATTGCAGGCACCTATGGGGACTTGCTGGGGGGATATCTCAGAAGGTGTACGTGTAGAAGTCCCTAACACAGACTGCAGCCTACCTACCAAAGTCTTCTGGATTGCTGGGATTGTGAAATTAGCAGGTTACAGATTTATTATAACAGAATGTATTTTGAAATATAACTGTCCAAAAACTCTTATGAGTACTGAGCAGGTATTTTTCTTTAAATAAAATACAAAGCAGTAACATTAAAAAATTCAATTAAGGAAATAGGGCTTATGTCAGCAGAGGTCTTTAGAACCTTGGTAGTGAGATAGGATAATGGATGCTTTAAAAGTCAGTCGTAGTAGTATGTAACATACTGAAAGGCACAGAGACCATTAATCAGGGACGTAGCCAAGAGGGGGGTTCTTGGGGTCCGGACCCCCCCTTCCGTTAGAAACATGAATGGCGCGTGCTGCTGCGCTGCTGCACCCAAGCCCCAATATAATGGTGGCACTTAGTCTGGAAACCCCCCCCCCTTCCTAAAATCCTGGCTATGTCCCTGCATTAATTGGAGGCTTTGCCATTCTCCTGATGCTGATAAGGACTAATTACATCTATTGCTCTGAAAACTTTCTGTTATCTGACACATCTTAGAATTCTCCTTATGTGTACAGCTTTTAGAGTTACAGGACTGTCTCTTATCAGTTTGAAAAAAGATAATTGCTAGCAAGCTAGTGACTCTTGGCTATGTCTTTTCCTATGTGATCTATGCATATTAGTCTCAAGAAAGCAGTTAAGGCACCACAATAGATTGGACAAATGAATGGCATCTGCAGTTTTTCCGCAGATACACTCATTTACTCTCTAAAACAAATCTCCAAAGATTTTAGGGGGGAAATGTCTTCCATAGCTTTTTAAAAACATGCATGCAGTTTAGAATAATATCACTAAAAGACTTGCTGGCTTGCCAGCAAACATAACATGAACTCCTCTCCTCTGTCTTTACTGTTCTTTCAGAAAAAGGACTATTATTATTATTATTAACCTTTATTTATGAAGCGCTGTAAATTTACACAGCGCTGTACATGCAATCTTTTTAGTTAGACGGATCCCTGCCCTCGGGCTTAACTTCCTTTTGTCCCATAACCAGTCCAGGCAGTGACATAAAGAAAGTTTCTTTCTCTCAAGTTTCAGTTTCTTTTTCTGTAAACCTTGATAAGCAGGGGGTGGGATTGATATATTTGCATTATGCTGTAGTGTCAACAGTAATGTGGATCAGCATGCAAGTTTGCTTTCTTTCAGGTTACAATGCTTTACTAAGATACGAAGGCTTTGAAAATGACTCAAACCTTGACTTCTGGTATAATGTCTGTGGTCCTGATATCCATCCAGTTGGCTGGTGTGCAACCAGTGGGAAACCTCTAGTGCCACCTCGATGTATGTAACTATGGCAGTACTAGGTTGACTTTAAATAATTATTGTTTTGCTTTCTGTATTAATATGATGCTCTTAGTGTTACAGTATACCTGTGTTCATTACACTGTTACAAAACTATATATTTATTACATGTGTGAAGAAGTTTGCTCCTTAGTCATGGGGCTATCAGAACCATTAATGCATGTGTAACTAGATAGTACATATGAATTACTGGTGAAGTCTGAAATCTGGAAATTTTGCCATTTTTCACAGTACAATTTTTAAAAATTAATAATAATAATAATAATAGATTTTATTTGTATCTTCCTGCCTCTCCCAATGGATCAAGGCGGGATCACAACAGAGTTAAAAACACTTGTAATATTACAACATTAATTACAATTAAAACCACAGCTAAAAACATAAAACATCAATCATCAATCAATCATGGGGTCAATCACGGGGTCAGGTGCTCTCGGTCCGAACCAATGGTCTTCATAAAAGGTCAGGAGGATATGCGTGGCGGAAGAGGTCTTTCTTTACTGCCTTCTTGAAAATGGCTAATACTCTCTTTTTCCTGAATTGTTGACAGCTATTCAACACAAATATACTAACTGGAAAGCTTTCCTGGTGAAACGACTAACTGGTGCCAAAACTCTTCCTCCTGACTTCTCTCAGAAGGTAAGCCTAGTTGCAAAAAGACTTGTCACTGAGGCAGATAAAAATGCTTCCACACAGCACCTTAATCTGCAATATTTTTGGCCCCAATGAAAATTCCACTGTGTGGCAGATTTTTTTAAATGTCCCATGTCCACTGGAGTATTTTGAGGTTCAAAATCTAGGGTGTTAGCAAATGCCCAAATGTTTAGAGGTGGGAAAACACATACTGACATAAGGTGAAACATTTCTTTTGAGTAGCTGTCAGCCTTTGTTTTTGTTTTTTCCCCTTCTAAACATGTAATTTAACACAAATGTAGTCTGTCCTAAGTGTACCTGGAAGGGTATTTTTACAGCTATTTATGTGATCATGTTGCAAAATTAATACCTTGTAGGACTCATTTTGTGTGAATTTGCAATTAAACAACTCTGGGAGAGTAAAATATCCCATCTGCCTGGATGAGAATTAACTGTGTTTTGCTCATGAAAGATCCTGCTACCTGATTATGAACAATCTGCTCCAGACCAATGTATGAGGAATGGGGAAGGACAGATTTGGTGTGTTGTGGGGATGTTTCACTTCTACTAGCACATGGCCCACACCTAAACATGAATTCTGGTCTAAAAATCAAAACTAAAATTAATTACTGCATTTCAAAAGCTACCAATAGGAAAAGAGCAACAGGAGTTAGAATAATGACACATATTTCCACATCCTCACAGTCAGCCAAAATTACCAATAGCAAAGTTACTCAAATCTCATGGGATATAGAGAATTACATTATACCAAAACAAACAAACCTAACATTATTGTTTTTGGTTGACATTCTAATGCAGAAGTGATGGCTTCTGGTTTTATTGGCTGACTGTAAAACTGGGAGGTGGAACATAAACAGGGAAGGCAATTAAAACTGAGGAATGCATTAAAAGACAAAGCTGGTTTATAGCTCTTTCCCTCCCCTCCCCATATCTCCTTTCCTCTTAAAATGGAAGTATTGTTGCTCCGATACCACTGAACAAGATCTGACTTTGAGCAGTGTTTTCATATAAGTCAATATGTGCTGTTAATCCCTAAAAAGCACTAATGAAAGAAATGGCCCAGAGACTCTTTGTAGGTGCCAACCATTTAACTAAAAGTGTAATATGGAGCAGTATGACTTCTGATTTTAGTACATAGGGTGGGGCAGGTATGATGAGACGAGGTCAGTTTGCTAAGACCAGCAAAGTGAAACTACTTAGTGCTTAAAAGATTAATACCATTGTTTTAATTTTATTTTTTATTTTACTCTTTGTAATCTCTAAAAGAATGTTTGATACATGAATATCCTTTTGGGAGGCATAAATTCGTATGGCCAGTATTGTATGGAAATAATGTGGAAAGTTGCCCTTGCACATACACTAATGTTAGACAAATACTTGCTTTCAGGTGTCAGAAAGCATGCAGTATCCCTTCAAGCCTTTGATGAGAGTAGAAGTTGTTGATAAAACACATCTCTGCCGAACACGGGTAGCAATTGTAGACAATGTAATTGGAGGCAGATTACGATTAGTATATGAAGAAAGTGAAGACAAAACAGATGATTTTTGGTGCCATATGTACAGTCCACTCATCCATCCCATTGGTTGGTCCCGAAGTATAGGACATCGGTTCAAAAGATCTGGTAAGCACATCTGGCCAGAGAGTTGCTTCACTAATTAGCATTGTGTTCATCCTTTTACATACAGGTAATTTAAATGTAGACATACTTTAATGAATAATAATCTTGTTCACCCCAAACACATTAATAATTCTATATTATTATCAAAATATGAGAGTGAAATTAACATAGTTCTGTTTGATTTTGAGTAGCTTCATTGTAAGCATTGGGTTAATATTTCAAAGGGATTATATATATTTCAGTTAGTAAACAAGAAATCTTAATCTTCTTTTTCTGTCCCTGCTTCACAGATATCACAAAGAAACAGGATTCCTACTTTGATGCACCTCCACATTTATTTGTTAAGGTATGATGTTTTACAAGGAACTTTGCTTATAGTGGAAGGAGTATCAGTATCAAAATATGACAAACTAATAGAAAATATAAAAAAATTGTATTCCTTCAGCATGGAGAGAAATTAATTTCTGCCATGTAATGCTTGATAATGTTTATTGTATTGTGTGATTTGTATAAAAATAATCCTGTAAGAGATTTTTTTTGGAGGGAGGATTGCTGCATGCCATATTTAATTTGTACGCTTATTGATTCAGAAGGATGTTTGTTGTGGTTTATCTAGGTAAAAGAAACTGAGTCAAGTGGAGAATGGTTCAAGGAGGGAATGAAATTGGAAGCCATAGATCCATTAAACCTCTCTGCAATATGTGTGGCAACAATTCGAAAGGTAAAGGAAGGCATTAGCATAGTTTTTGTAGACTAGCAGAAGCAAAACAATCAGTGTAGAAACACTATGGAACCAATTGCATGGTATATTTATTGTTATTGTTGTGTGCCTTCAAGTCATTTCTGACTTATGGCAACCTTAAGGTTTTCTTGACAGGATTTGTTGAGAGCAGGTTTGCCACTGCCTTCCCCTGAGGCTGAGAGTATGTGACTTGCCAGTGGGTTTCATGGCCAAACAGGAAATCTAACCCTGGCTGTAGAACCAAGGTCATAGTCAAACAATCCAACCACTATGCCACATTGGCATAATAAAAAAAAATCCTACTACATCTGATTTTTGAGTTGCAATTCCTAATTGAAGCCTGACATTTTATTAAAGCTGTTTCTATGCAAGTACTAAAATACAACTGGTAACTTAGTGAATATTTCATATTGTTGTTCCCTGATAACTGCCAGTGCATTTGTAATACTCTCAGTCCTTTCACCCTGGTTTGGAATTGGGACACAGATTCCTTGTCTTCCATTATTCTGCCAAATGTAATTGTGGGAAAAGCTTATTGTTTAAATCCAGTTCCTAATCTCAAGCACAGTATATTCATTGATTCAGTGAGGTTTACTTAATTGCTGACTTACCATTCAGAATTGTATGTTGGTATTAAATTAAGATATAGCTAATGCTAGCCAAAGTCTGTTTCTAAGTAGCTTCTAAAACTCACTTTAAATTTTTATTTTGAACACTCATTTTATAATGAAATGTAGTCAACATTAGCTATGGTTAAAACTAAGGAGGATGGCCAAGGAAATGTGCAATCTCATAGCCGCCTTTTCCCTTAATCATTTTAAAGAATTAGGAGTATTGCACATGTACTAGTCATAATAGACAGCATTACATCATTTCATAATCCGCAGATGGACAATACTTGATTTGTGTATTTTCATTTTTACTTTGTTCTTATCGACCAGTAGGACTATTTTTTTGTTTTGTGTGTCATTTTATAAATTTTATGGGCAGTTGTCTGCCTATGAATATATGTTGCTTAACAAAACTAAATTCCTGTTGAACTTTGGCTAACTCTGTTCAGTTCCTGTTTTTCTGTTCTTGCATTGATTCATATTTAACTTAGATTTTGTTGTGTTTTTTTTTTTTTAAATCTAGGTGTTAGCTGATGGCTATCTTATGATTGGAATTGATGGTTCTGAGGCAGCCGATGGATCTGACTGGTTTTGTTACCATGCCACCTCCCCTTCTATATTCCCTGTTGGTTTCTGTGAAATTAACATGATAGAACTAACTCCACCCCGAGGTACTCGTACTGTCCTGTTCATACATAGAGAGATAAGTTTTGCAAACATTATTGAATGAAATAATCCAATACTTTTTATTAAACTTGTTTGCAAAGAAATTCATATCCTTTTTTCCATATCTTTTTCATAATTTAGTTTGTTCAACCAGTTTGGCAGGAAATAATGGTGTTGCATTAGTGCCTGCTTGACTAAGACGTTGGGTAGACTGGGTTTGCCTACACATCTCTTTTCTCTATCTTGCTCCCTCCAGGAACCTTTTGGTTAGTGCAGAGTAAAGAGGGTGGTAGAATGACCATGTTACTGCTATGACTTGCAGAAGTGGTGTGAATTAACAAGCAGCTGGGCTAAGTGCACTACTATAATTACTGTATCCTCATATATCATCTCAGAGTAAATAGCTCTTTCCTTTTTGTCTAGGGCAGCCTAGCATTGCTTAGTAACCACTTATATTTTGTCTTATGAGATAATTGCTTCTTGTAACTTAGGTGCCCAATAAACTGGGCTCAGGGTCATCCACTGAAGCTGAATGGTGAGACAGACATAAGGAAATACTTCACATTACATGTAATCAGCTTTTAGAATTCACTATTTTCAAGATTTTTCAAACTAAGTTTTTTTTGTCTCCTAAATTCTCTCAAATGTCCATTTAAAATTGACTGGGTAGGCCTGCTGGAAGAGATGTGTCTTTAATGTTGTTTTAAATGCCATCAGTGTTTTCATCTGTTGTATTTCTTCTAGCACATCATTCCTCAGGCTTGGGGGCGGCAGGTGAAAAGGTCCTCTGGTAAACTGTTACAAGTCTAGTTCTGGCCGGTTGGAGCAAACATTTCCCAGAGGGCCTGAGTGTATAGGGCAGATTGTATGGGAGAATGTGATCTTGTAGGTAACCTGGACCCAAACCATGTAGCGCTTTAAAAGTAATAACCAACACTCTGTGCTTTGCCCAGAAACTAAGTGGCAGCCAGTATAGTGCTTTTAAGATCGGTGTGATGAGATCACTCCTGGATGTATTTGTAATCAATCTAGCTGCCGTTTCTTCTTTGTGGTCTCTGTGCCTCACACAATAGGCTTTGCGCCTATGCAGAGTTCCCATTTGGAAGCTGAAAAGGTGAGCAGATTGGCAGGAGGGCCTGCCCACTCCCGTGTACTGAGCATACCCAATCCTGCCAATCTAGCTCCACCTTCAGTTCCCTTTCATCCGCCGCAAGAGAAACGCTCCCTTCGGATTGCTCCTTAGCTGAGTAGCCTTGTGTACAAGTAGATTGCTCTTTTTTGTGAATTTTTATTTTTCTATTTGAGTACACTCATCCCTCCATATTAGTGGCTTTGATATTTGCAGATTTGGTTATTCACGGTTTTGATTAATATGTTCTCTCTAGGAATATCTAGGTCCTCCACACAACTCTATGGTCAACTTTGACTAAAAGTTGCACTGAAAGACCTAGAGATTCCTAGAGAGAATACTTTCTACTAGGCATTTGTAGCTCCTCCAGCGCAGTTCTATGATCAGTGTCTGTCAGATGATGCACTGGAGGACCTAGAGATTCCTAGAGAGGCATCCTCTCAGGTTAAAAACATGGTGTTTTTGTTATTTGCAGTTTTTCCATATTCACGGGGGTCTTGTACCCCTAACCCTAGTGAATATGGAGGGACAAGTGTATTTCTCTTGCAGAGCTTTGAAGCAAGTCTTTTTTTTTTGTCTATTTTCTTCCCGGACAGGTGCCTCACTTCTTGGCCTCCTATGGCCTCTAAGTCTTTGTTTAAGCTCTGCGTTGATTGTAATCGTAAGGTCACTAAAGGACTTTCTAAATGCCTTTAATGCTTGGGTGAGGGCCATGTCTCCGAGCGTTGTCCCATCTGCCGCTCCTTTACCAATGCACCACTTTGCAACAGAGCCCAACACTTAAAACTTTTTTGATGGGAACACTACCTCTCAGTTACCGAAAAATCCTCTTCTTAGACTGATCCTCTGGCTTTGATACTTATCTCCAAACTTCCAAGGATCTCTAAAATCTCCAAGACATCGACTCAGGCATCGACGTCAGGCTTGATGTAGATTCCCTTGACCCTTTGGACTGCCTGTGTTGACACCGAGGCCCTTGACACCGAGCACACTGGAACCTGCTCCTTCTGTGTCACTGGCTACGCCATCTGGTGCCCAGTCTCTTCCATTGCAGGAGGTTTCCTCTGCCTCACAGGCAAAGCAACCTTACAAGACCAAGAAGAGGCCTGACGTCACAAGTGACCATGACGCTGAGAAGTCTAAAAAGAAGCACAAGTCTAAGGCACCCATTCCGCCTACTAATTCTTCAGCCTCAATGCTGCCTCGACAGCAGCAACAGCACTGGAGACTACTATGGCTTTTTTGCTACAAGTTTCAATTTTCATTTATTACGGCACTCAGCCAGCAAGTTTCAATACCATTGCCAGCTTTACAGCTCCTCATCTTAGTCAGTGTTGATATTGGGGGTTTCGACCTCAGCATCTTTGAGTGCTCCATTACCACCTGGCTTGGCACTCACTTCATCTTTGCCACCAATGGTGTCTCCACTGCCACCGGTTCTGGTCTCGGTTCTGTCGCAGATATTTGCCACTCCAGCTTGGGCTTATACGCTTTCTGTATTGCCTTCAGCTCCTCAATACCGTGATATGTCCCAGCTTGATCTCACAGATCTCCAACACCATCAAGAGACCAAGTTGAGTTGTCAATGACTTCTTCTCAACACTACTATCGAGACTTGCCTTATACCTTGGCATCATATATTGGTCGATATTGAGCCAAAGAATACTGGAGAGAACGTCCTTCCTCCTACCGGTCTTACTCTCCAACTTACAGGAATCGTTATCACCATAGGGAGCCATACTACGAGTCTCCCTCTCGATAACGAATTCAATCTTGATCCTGATATCCACACCGTGTTCAGGAGTATGATACCACCAGAGTGCCTTCACCTTTGCCTCGCAATACTGCTACAGTCTCTCGACCTCTTGCATCTCCAGTTGAATCAATGCTAGCAGCTCAGATTCCACTGTTGACATCGATCACGACACCTATATCTGCCATCATCCCAATTGTGTCTTCAGTGTCAATGTCTCAATCTATGCCTTTCGCTGCTGTTACACAGGTGCCTCAATTTATTACACACTCCATCCCTCAGCAACCTACTGAGGAATCTGCTTATGACACGGAAATGTCACCAGCTTCGCCTTCTCCTGTTATTGCATCTCCTCAGGAAGAAGTTGAAGATACCACACCCCAATCCCCAAATGAGGATGCTCTGCCCTTTCTAATTATTCTAGCCCTCATTCTGTGGCCTCTACACAATACAGGGGTTCCTCTCAGCAGTCTTCTAGGAGGCCCTACAGACAGTGCTATCCTCAACAACAAAGTCCTCATCCTCCAAATCCCACTTTTGATGGATCTATCAGGATCTTGTCTGATTCTTTTAAATTCTCCACTGCCATCTCATCATTTTTCCAAACTTCTCTGCTTTTACGACACCTGGCATCGAATTACCACAGATACCTGGATATTTACCATTGCGCATTTGGGTTACGACATAGAGTTTACAAGTACTCCATCTCTAGGCATCTTTCATTCTACCCCGTCTTCCCTCCGCTCCGAGAGGAGGTCTCCTCCCTTCTTGTCAAAGGTGCCATTCAATGCATCCCACACAGATGCAAAATGGACAGTTGTTTCTCCAGATATTTCATGGTGCCAAAGAGGGACTTGTCCTTATACTCAATCTAAGTGGTGTCAACCACTACATCATGTCACGCAAGTTCAAGATGGTGACCCTCCAGTCCATCCTCCCTTTCCGCCATCAAGGTGATTGGATTGCATCAATCGACCTGAAAGATGCTTACTTTCACATCACCATCAGACCTCAGCACCGCAAGTTTCTCCATTTTGCTGTTGATGGAGATCTCTATCAATATACCATCCTACCCTTTGGCTTTGCCACCCTGCACCACCCTGCCCCCCCCCCCCCCCCCCCGTGTCTTTACAAAATGCATGGCAGTGGTTATCTCTCGCCTTCATGTCCAGGGAATCAAGTTTTTTCCTTATTTGGATGATTGGTTGCTGGTGTCATCCTCCCATGCACAGTTGTCCCAAGAAGTCCACACCACACTCTCTCTTCGCAGACTTCGGCCTGATGATCAACCACTCCAAGTCCGTCTTGGAACCGGTGAAGATGATTGAGTATATAGGCACATCTCTGGACTCTGTTGTGGCTCATGCCTACCTACCCACCAGAATGGCAGAAAGCCTTTGGACTCATCTTCGCTTTGTTCTCTCTATGGATTGTCCTACAGCAAGGGACATTCAACAGCTTCTAGGCCTCATGACCTCCATCACAGCTGTGACCCACGTGGCACGCCTAAGATTCCGGCCCCTGCAGAAATGGTTTCTCTCTGTGTTTGACCACCTCAGTGACAGGCAGTCCAAGAGGCTGACACTCCCTCAACATGTTCGTGCCTCTCTTCAGTGGTGGTTCCTCCCCGAGAACATTCTCAGGGGCTACCCTTTCAACCTCCGGAACCTTCCAGAATGGGGGGCTCATTGCAGAGACCTCTGTGTACAAGGCCGCTGATCCCTGTCGGAATGGAAATGCGCATTATTGCCTTGTAGCTCTTGGCTGTCATTAAAGCCTTTCAGGCTTTGGAAAATCACCACCTCCACAGGGTTGTCCAGGTGATAACAGACAATACTACAATGGTTTGTTATATTAACAAACAGGGACGAATTCACTCCCCTGTTCTTCATCTTGCTCAACAGCTCTGGATGTGGTGCCGTCAGCGTTCCATTCACCTGGTGACAGTTCATCTGGCAGGCAACGACAATGTCTTTGCAGACTCCCTCAGCAGGGACAGGGTCCTTCAGCATGAATGGACCTTGTCACCAGAAACTTTCCCTCATTCCTTCACATTGGGGAACACCCTCCTTGGACCTTTTTGCCACTCCGGGCAATACACAGTGTCCAATGTTCTGCACCAGAGCAGGCTGAGGGATAGGTTCCCTAGGAAAAGTCTTCCTTCTCAATTCTTCACTCGGACCTGTGCAGCCTCCACATGACGGCATGGAGGATCCGGCCTTGACCTCTTCAGAACTTCTCAGGGTCCTCTCAGCTTCCTGAAAGGACTCCACTAAGCGGTCTTACTCTTACAAATGGAAGTGCCTTTGTGCATTTGCTGATGCTAGAGCTGAGCCGTGCTTGCCGGTTCAACTCTCTATGGCCTTACACTTCCTGCTGCACCAGCATGGTCAAGGGCTATCCTTCTCATCTCTCGAAGCCTATCTGTCAGCTATTGTAGCCAACCAGCCCTCTGATTCGCTGTCTGCTAAGCTCTTCACCTGGCCTACCTTGAAAAGGTTTTTCAAGGGTCTACACCATCTTTACCCTCTGTTGCACCTGCTGACTCCTGCATGGTCACTCTCACTGGTGCTTACGCATCTTACCAGGCCTCCCTTTGAACCTTTGGGTTTGACCTCCTTGAGGTTGCTTACGCTAAAAGTAGCATTCCTCGTGGCCATAATGTCAGCCAGAAGGTCTTCCAAGCTGACAGCATTGCACTAGGATGAACCTTTTCTAATTTTTCACAAAGAGAAAGTGGTCCTCAGGCCGGACATTTCCTTTCTACCTAAGGTAGTATCCCTTTTCCACCTTTCTCAAGACATTGTGCTGTCCACTTTCTATCTAGACCCTTCCACACCTCTGTAAAAGACTATGCATACACTTGATGTTCACCATGCTTTGGCATTTTATGTTCAACATTCTGCTGAGTTCAGGTTGACCACTTATTTGTTTGTTATGGTGGTGCTAGGAAAAACCACCCTGTTTCCTCTCAAAGGTTTTCAAGGTGGATTACCCAGACTATTTTGCTAGCTTATGAACTTGCCAAACACCCTCCTCCTGTTGGTGTGCGCCCACACTCAACCAGGGCTGTCTGCTCATCTGCTGCCTTCCTCAGGGGCATCACCTTACCTGATGTCCACAAGGTGGCCACGTGGTCTCAACATTCCACGTTTGTCCAGCATTACCGGCTTGATTCCAGGTCTCGTTGGGATGCCAGCTTTGAACATGCTGTTCTTTCTTCATTTCTGCAGTGGCCTTCTCACCTGCCAAAGGTAAGCTTTTTTGTCACCCCATTGTATGAGGCACAGAGACCATGAAGAAGAAGAAGAAGAAGAAGAGGTTGCTTACCTGTAACTGTGGCTCTTTGAGTGGTCATCTCTGCCCTCACACAAACCCACCCTACCTCCTCTCAGTCAAGTCCCTGCTATTTTTTTGTGGTGGACTTGAACAGAAGGCGGAGCTAGTTTGGCAAGATTGGTCATGCTCAGTACACGGGAGTTGATGGGGCCTCCCACTGATCTGCTCAAGTTTTCAGCTTCCTAATGGGAACTCAGCGCAGGCACAAACCCTATTGTGTGAGGTCACAATGACCACTCGAAGAACCACAGTTAGAGGTAAGCAATCTGTTCATTCTGAACCAGTTAGAGTTTCCAGACTTGGTATAAAGGTAGGCCAATGTAGAGCACATTGCAGAAGTCTGGCCTTGGGGTTACCAGAGTGTGCATTACTATCTTTAGGTCCTCAAATTCTAGGAAGGTGTGTTCTTGGCCCAAAAGAGGCTGTTTTTGAAACTCAAAACATGGTGAAAATGTCCCCTTACAACATGTTAAAACAGTATGTTAAAATGCAAGATGAAATTAAAAAAGGAAGCACACAAAGCACACAATAATATGAAACCATTAAAATACACTCATATAAGTAGATTCTTAAAAAGTTATAATTTAAAATTGACTGGATAGGGATGTGTCTTTAATATGTACAACATGTTGTAGACGTTTGTGAGCAAAACCTTTTAGATTTTTTGGGGGTTGGGAACAGGTACAGCCCTCTAAGATCACTTTGGAGGCTAATGCAGCTTCCTAGCCTTCAACAGTTGACCACTCCTGGTACAGTGGATATCTGCCAGTTTTTAATAAGAGAGGAACATTTGACATGAAACTTACCTCCTCCTCTTTTTCTCAGTAAACAGTCTCTCTTTGTCACCCTAGAGGGACTGAGCTTGCTTAGATTCAGATAGCTTGTTTCACTCACAAATTCAAACCTGTGAGAAGATACTGAAGACTGAAATACTCCCCATATTTATAGCACACATAATAAGTACAATTTAAAGCTGAGGAATTTAGGCAGAATCTTAAGCACTGGCAATATGTTTAGAATTATTCTCATAGCTATGTTCTATTTTATATATTTATTCAAGGTGAATCCTGATAGGCAGCTCATATTTTTTTTTGGTTAGGAAACAAACTGCACTGCTTGTTTGTTAGAAACAAAATGATGCTAACTTGTTAATATTTCAGAACTAATCATGTACATAGTCTGAAACTTTGTGCAGTGTTGTGCATATTGGCTGGAGCCCCCAAACAGCTGCTGAAGAACAATCAGAAATTTCTGAATAGCAACATTTTGATAAATTGATATCTCAGTGGGTGATCATCCTTACTTGTTGTGTGTGAAGTTGCTGTTCTTTTACATATACTGATGGTTCTGTGAAGGAGCTGTACACCTGTGACAGAGCAGAGAACTTAGATTATGGGGCAGTTATATAAATATTGTAAGAAATATATATTTAAATTGTTCAGTTGTTTAAGGAAATGTACAACTCACCCTACTGTTACCACAGTGGTTAGTTAGAACAAGTATGTGTTTATATATTTATACTGATTGATCAGAAAATATTTTTGAGATGTTACCAGTTACACTGAAATAAATATATTACAGGTTATGCAAAGCTACCTTTCAAATGGTTTGACTACCTCAGGGAAACGGGTTCAGTAGCAGCTCCTGTGAAGCTCTTTAACAAGGTAAGTAGGTATACAGATCAGAATGATTTTTAACCTGTGCTTTGTATTCTTAATTACTTTGCTGACCCCAAAGATCTAGGAAATGTTTTTTCTTTTGTGGTTGTTAGAGAAAGCGTCTTAAATGCTATCAGAAATGACATCTATTTTAACAATGACAGTGATTTTTTTATGGATTTAGTGTCTAGCTTTAAGACAATGAACTGTCATAGTGATTGAGGAAAGATAGGTGATGTCCTGCAGTTTCATTGTGGTCCCTCTGTAATGTACTCCACTTAATAATGCTATCTGAATACATTTGTTTGGAACAGAAATATTGTGGGTTTAATGTAATGGCTGTGCCATTTTGTGCTTCCATTTTGGGGCTTTTGAGGATGTGGAGCAGCAAAACTCAGACATGTAAGTTTCAGTAAGTCTTAGTTTTTGTAGACTTTAGGGCTGAAACAGATGGCTCTAAAGGGGCAGCATCATGCCGCCTAAACACCATGCTCAGATGCCATCCCCAACCTGGTTCTTACTGCCGGTCTGTTTTGCCCCTTAGTTAATTTTTCAAAAGAGAGTTTTAAAAACATTGTAAGATTGTTCCATTCTGACATACATACTTAAGTTTTCAAAAAACATTGCAATTTGGGGATACAGTATAGATTGTACATCAAGGAAGAACCATGAGAGGTGGAAATAGAGAATTATAGATAGTAGAATAAATATGTTGGAGAAAAATAAAGCACTTTCAGTATCTGTCATGAACAGAGGCTTGCCCTTGTCAAAACAAAATGTAAAATATGACCCACTGTGTTTCCAGGTTAAGCTCTCTTTGAGACCCCGAACCCAGTAACCCCACCCAGATTGGGAGAAATGACATGAGTAACAGATTTGGGGAAATCCTGCATACAAATTAATTCCGTATGTTGCTTGGTCATGTGTAACTATTTACCTGGGATTGGCAGGGCAGAATTCCCAACAAGACAGAGAGAAGTAAATAAACTGGACGTTCAGGATTACTTCAGGGCATAGAAGATATTATATTTTAAATACCAAAACAAAACTTTGATTGCTTTTTTTGGGGTATTACAGGCTATGTGGCCATGTTCTAGAAGAGTTTATTCCTGATGTTTCACCAGCATCTGTGGCTGGCATCTTCAGAGAAGAAGAATTTATCTGAAGATGTCAGCCACAGATGCTGGCGAAACATCAGGAATAAACTCTTCTAGAACATGGCCACATAGCCCAAAAAACCTACAAAAAACTATGAATGCTGGCCATGAAAGCCTTCAACTTCACAAAGCTTTGATTTCATGCACAGTGTAATGTGATGGTCTTGCTTCCCTATTCCAGGAAGTTCCAAACCATGGATTTCATGTCGCAATGAAACTGGAAGCTGTGGATCTCATGGAACCTCGTCTAGTATGTGTGGCCACTGTAACTCGCATTATCCACCGCCTGTTGAGGATACATTTTGACGGCTGGGAAGATGAATATGATCAGTGGGTGGATTGTGAATCTCCTGACCTCTATCCTGTAGGATGGTGTCAGCTAACTGGTTACCAACTACAGCCTCCTGCATCACCTAGTATGTAGAATATGTGTAGCTGAAATATATTAGATTCCTTATGGTGTTATTTATCTGTCTTCCAACAACTTTGTTTCCATTTTAAGAGTTTCATCCTCTTGTTAGGGACCCATCTGATATAAAAATGGAACCAGCCTTCTTTTAATACTTCAGAGGATGTGTCTAATTTGTCTTGTCTGTAGTCGACTAGTTTATACAAGTACTGCCCAGTTTTGTCTTCAATAGTTATTGATATGTGGAGACAAAAGAGAGAGTAAACTGCTCTTAAACATAGTACAACTGAAGAAAAAGACAGATCTATGCAGTATAGACCACCCAAAGTATTCTCCTGTCACTGTGTTCCAAAGTTGTTCTGTATTTGTACAAGAGATCTTTGTCCCAGAATGAACAGGTGGCAAAATGTAAATGCTGGTTCATGGATTACTATGATCTTGGTTCAGAGGCATAGCAGTGCTAGGAGCTTAGTGCACAGCAAAATAAAGCTACTTACTGCTCTCGATTTGAAGCCAAATTTGGGCTGCCTTCTGGTTTTATCACATGGCTTTTGCCCCGAAAACCACCATCCGGGTACAGCCTGGCTCCAATACTGGTCCCTGAACTCACTTCAGCAGCCATTTTTCAATGTCGGGAACTTTATGACTTTGAAAAATGGCCACCAAAATGAGTTCAGCTAACAGTATTGGAGCCGGGCTGTACCCGGATGGTGGTTTTGGGGGCAAAAGCCATGTGATAAAACCAGGGGACATCCAAATTTGGCTTCAAATCAGAAGCAGTAAATTGCTTTATTTTGCTATGCGCTAAGCTCCTTAGTCTGGAATATCATTATGCAAAGGGATCTTGTAGTGCCTTTGTTACTAACTTCATGATGTTGGTGTTAGGGTTTGTATACATAAACTGGAATGTTGGTTTCTTTATTACTTCCTTGCTCACCCCCCCCCCAGTATGCATTTCTTCTAGCTTACTTACTCTTTTGCTCTCATCTTTCTTTAGATTTCTTGTGTTTTATTTCTATGTGAATATTCTGTTGTGACTTCTGATTTGTATTTCCTCTTCCTCTTTGCATTCACTGCAGTCTCTTAATGGTGTCTTCATATTGCTCCAGTCACACTAGCTATGTTACTAGGCTAAGTAGAAAAGATTGTTTTGCTTACACACTGTTACGTTCCCACACAAAGATGTTAAAATGGCTTTGATTCATCTAATAAGGTACATGTATAGTAAAATAATTCTGTATATAAAAGCTTTCATTTTTACTTGACTGCTTGGGTGAGGCAAAAGTAAAAGTAACTCCGAAAGGTTGTCCCCCATTTAACATTTCTTTATTCCAGACTGAATTGTTTGGGTTCCTCTCTGGTTAGAGACACGTGTCATCAAACATAGAGCCTAATTATGCTTAATTAAAAACCATTGGGAGTCTGCAGTTTTAGTGAGCACAATGTTATGTATTTCCAGGAGGGCTTTTGGAACAGAGGGTACTTCGTCCATAAAAGTTTTTGTTATATCTGTGTGAAGTGTAGTTCCTTATTCAGGTTACTCTGAAGTATATTGTGCCCCACAAAATGGTATTAAACCAGAATTTTCTTTTTTAAAACATATATTTCAGCATCAAGAGATAGCCAGTCAAGTTCATCAAAGCAGAAGAAAAAGTCTAAGTCACAACAGTATAAAGGACACAAGAAAAGTGGGTAACAAACATATTTGTTTTTACCATCCTATGAGAAATGTGTGGCATTTTCTGTTAGGAAGTGTTGTGATTCATGCTTTTCAGTGAAATGTTTTCAAGCTTAAAAATAGATAATGTCATAAGGAGAGCTCTTTATAAGATGAGAAATGTATTGTGAAGTGCAGTATGTTTCATTCTGAAAGATTTTAGCAACCCGTGTGGAGATTTCTACTTAATTAATATTTGGTTGGTTAGATACTTTCATACAAGCATCTTTATTTCCAGAATTATGAAGGTGGGAGTAGTTTGAGATAGCGCCAACATTGTACATGGTGCTTTATAAGTAAAAGAACAACAAAACTGTTCCCTTCCCTCAGGCTTACAATCTTAAAACATGACACAAAAGGAAAAGGGGATGGCAGTGTGGAAAGGGATCACATCCAGCAGATACTGCCTCTTCTTCTCTCCCTCCAAGGTCACAACCATGGCAGTTGGCATGGAGGGAGGGCCTTTAATCTGCTTCTAGTCCTAGGCATGATGGAGCTGTACCTGCCAGTGTCTTCTTCAATAAGATAACTTGAGTAATATATTTCATTGAGTTTCCCTTCTCACATAGCTGCAAAATTCATGCTGCCTTTTCAGCTTCATACAGAACAGACCAAGTTGGGGAATGATCAGTTGTAATGAGACTGACAAATTAGAGTAGGCATAGAAATTCTAGCTTTAAGAAAGGATCTTTTTGAAGCTGGAATTTAGAATATTTGAATGTTTTCTTGGCTGCTGTCTTTATTTTGGCATCCTTTATATTATTGCTCCTTTTAACTTTCATACAAAAATGGAATTTTAAGGGAAAGTTAAAGAGGAAAATAAGATTAAATGTATGAATTAATATCAGTGGAAGGTTGGAAGAATATTAAAAAGATTCCTTTGCTTAGGAAGAATTTTAATTGGTACAGGTTGAGTCTCCCTTACCTAGAATTCTGAAATCTGAAATATTCCAAAAAACCTCAATTTTTTTTTCCTGGTGAGTTGACATAGTGTCAGGGAGCCAGTGTGGCATAGTGGTTTGAGCATTAGACTACAACTCAGGAGGCCAGGATTTGAATCCCAGCTCAGCCATGAAACCTACTGGGTGACCTTGGGCAAGTTACCTGCTCTCAGTCCCAGGGGAAGGCAGTGGCAAACCTCCTCTGAACAGTCTTGCGAAGAAAGTCCCATGATAAGTTCTCTATAAGTCAGAAATAACTTGAAGGCAAACAACACACACAGCTGAGATAGTGACACCTTTGCTTTCTGGTGGTTCAGTGTACACAAATTTTGTTTCATGCAAAGTTTCTTGGCAAAAATTATTTAAAATATGATTTGGGTCCCATCTCTAAGGTATCTCATTATGTACAATTATGTAAATATGGGTATTCCAAAATCCAAAATAACATACAATAAAATAATAATCCAAAATCAAAAGCCTTTCTGATCCCAAGCATTTCAAACAGAGGCTCAATCTGTACCATATATTTTGTAGACTGCCTTGAGTCCAAGTTCTGAAAATAAGGACAGGCTATAAATATTATAATAATATTGTTACTGATAATAATTGATTCCTAGCTCCTTGGAATTAATGGCTGTCCAAAATTTAAATTAGTAACATTTTGTAGACTGTGAAATTGAGAAATACTAATAGAGATCATAATTTAAAATCCAGTTTTTGAATAGGTCCACATCAGGTTCTCTTAATGGCTAAATCTTCATGGCATATTAAAATCGAATTTTAAGCTGCATTGGTTATATTGGCCTTAATCCTGTTGGGAACACTATACTGGTGTAAAAATAGTTATGCAAGTAGTTGTGGTTTCTACCAGGTTGTGTAAGTGTGATCTGTAGTACAGCCAGTGTGCTTGCAAATGAACACACAGCCTTCTCTCTCGTTTTTGTCTTGGTGGATAGGAAACTAATTAACCATTGGGCACCAGGAGAGCTCAAAATTGCAGTGCCTGTTGCAGAATTGTGAGATCCACTGTAACCACAGTGGCATATATTTACATAGCACTAAAAGTATATAGGATCTTGGCCTTTGAATGAAAGTCTTGTTAAATAAATTTTTGTCTTTTTTGCTTCTGAAATAGGATCCACTGGGTTTGGACATTTAATTCCTCCATTAATAAACCATAGTTCAGCAGCCAAGAATGAGTGCCATTAATAAAGAATAAAGATCATGTGCTGACTCATTACCTCTTGGCTTCTCCTGCCCTATGTGTTTAGATCTTAATTAAATTATATACATGGTTACGCACAGCAGGGAGTTGCAGTTCAGTTTATTGACCTGGATATTGAGCCACATACTGAAGTTGTTTTAAGATCCTGTTTGGCAAATTGATATTAAATCACAGTTCCTCACTGTGAAAATATCAACTAGTTAAGCCGTAATTACGAAAAGAGAAGACAGGTGACAGGAGGTGAGTCACTAAGGTATTCCCAGTTGCCCATTTTTGGTTGCTAAGCTAATTGAGCAAGCTGAGAACTGAATGATTCAAGAATTATTTTAAGTGACACTTCAACCTTAAGTCTGTGTAAAACTGTAGGCGAATCCAAATTGACTCTGAATTTATTACACATTTCTTAAGAAAGCTTTGTGACTGGGCATGGATTAAAAATGAAAGCTAGATATAAAGCTCTTGGCAATAATAGGCACATAAATACACCAGATTTCTCTAGTGTTCTCATCAGACACGTTGAAAGGCACTTGCACTAGAGAATATCTAGTTTGCTTATATTAAAACAAAAAGAGAGAGGGAGAGAGCATCTTTTGTAGGTAGTATTGGCTGGAGGTGACCTACATTCACATGACTTGGGAGTTTTTTGAACACATGTGCTTTAAGTTGTTTGCTCAAGGAGGTATTCTTCTTGTGCAGTGGCTCCCCTCCCTGCACAAGGGAGATTCACAACATCAGTGTGTATTTCCATGGCCACTTGATGGCAAAGGAAGACTAGCACAGCCATTTAGTGACAGGGAGAGGGGCAGGGCTACCTAGGTAGGGTTCATCTGCAGAATAGCAGCTGGATGCTCTCTTGCTCTCCCTTGGCCACTAAATGTCAAGGGCTTGCAGAGCCAGCAAGAATGTGCCCTGTGTCACAGAGAGAGTGAAGGGGTGGAAAGAAGGTCTATCTTAAGTGCAACCACTGAGTATTATGTTGTGCAAACATGATATAGTATCATGGCTATTAACTGCAACATATTCTATTTCTTTATTGAGGAAGAAAGGCTGTGAATTATTCTTTATGCTTCACCAGCATTTGCTAAATCTTGACAGTCATTACAGTATCTAACATAAGAAAATAGTAATTAATATTATGTACATTTATTATCATTTAAAAATACATTGTAGTGATGCACTGCAAAGATTATGGCCCTACTGTGTCACGTATACAGCCAAGGGCTTTTGAGTACTACAGCAGGGAGGAGAATGGAAAGAAGTTCTGTTGCTCTGATACTTTTGCACTACCATCATATTTGAATTAGTTAATAATGTCTCATAAGCACTCTCTAGATAATTAGTGTAGCTTTTTAAAGTTGGATGGGTAACTTTGGCTGTGGGCAACATCAGTTCAAAAGTAAGGAAGAAATTTCCAAAATTAGAGGAAAAACCAGATGCCTTTGAATTTGATTTGGGTTTTTTTCCCCTAGACCTTTCCCCAGCTATTAAAATGCAAAAGCTATTGCTTTTCAAGGCTTCCAGAAATGACAAAACCTCATTTTAAAATCAACGCACAGAATACGAACTGCAAAGAAAGGCCTTAGGACTGCACTGGGTACACTTTGTCCATTGGGTAGGAGAAACATTCCTGCTTTAAAATCTCCCGAACAGAGTGCATTCATCAACTTAGGAAGTAATAGATTTTTTAATAGTTTTTTGTTGGTTGTTCAGGCTCTGTGGCCATGTTCCAGAAAAGTTTCTTCCTGACGTTTCGCCAGCATCTGTGGCTGGCATCTTCAGAGAATGCGTAGCCTGGAAAAATTGGGTGTATATATACTGTGTGAGCCTGGGAATGCAGGAGTGATTTGCATGTGTATTGTTCTGTGCTGATGGCTGGCCTCAGGCTGGGAGGCTACTGCAAACGAGGATTAATGTCTGCTAATTGGTGATCATTATCTGCTGGGAAAGCCCCTGACTCTGAATGGTTTCCCATTTGCATTTGCTGAGTCCTTATTTTGCTGTTCCTCGGGACTGGTAGCCAAATTTGTTCACTTTAAGGGTTTCTTCTTACCAGTTGAAATTGTCCAGGTGTTTGTGGATTTCAATGGCTTCCCAGTGCATCCTGACATGGTAGTGGTTGGCATGGTCCAGAACTTCAGTGTTTTCAAACAATATTTTATGCCCAGGATGGTTAGTGGCATGTTCTGCTACTGCTGATTTTTCTGGCTGGCCCAGTCTGCAGTGCCTCTCGTGTTCCTTGATTCTCGTTTGCACGCTGCATTTGGTGGTCCCTATGTAGACTTGTCCACAGCTGCATGGTATGCGGTAAACTCCTGCGGCTGTGAGCAGGTCTCTCTGGTCCTTGGCTGAGTGAAGATTTTTTTCTTCATCTGAGGAATATTGTCACTGGGAAACAATCTTCCTTCAGTATATTTGAAGAACAAGATAGGGAACCTTTTTGTTAATTTGCTATAGATGTAAATAATATCGATGACTCCACACAAATCAATTTTAAAATTGATCAAAAGTTCACCAGGCCAGAATTTTGGTATCTCTTTTTTAAACACTAGAATATGAGTTACTAAGAAGTGGCATGCAAATAGTGCTTTTTACTCTGCAGTAGATGACCCTAATAAAAATTTACATACTTTACAGCAATTATTGGTAATAGCTTACATAATAAGAATTTTGGTGAAAGAGGCAGTGTTTGCAAGGAACCCCTGTAACAGGGACATTGGCTACAATAAGTGTGGAGACTGTTTGCAATGTTCTCTGGGTGGTCAAATATGTTTCCAGTTATGGGCAACTGATGCTGTCTTCACCACATTGCACTCCACTACTTCATAATAATCTAGAAAACATTGGCATTACACCTCAGATTAGAATCCTGTGTTTCGGCTTTTCTGAAGAGAGACTAAGAGCTGGAACAGACCAGCATAAAAAGCCAGTTGCAGCTTTTTTTTATTTTTTATTTATTTTTTTTTGGCCAGCAAAAAGGTGGATTGGGGCCGTGATGTGCGGTTGCTGCAGCCCCAGTCTGGCTTTCTCACAGGCGGCTTCAAGCCACCCCTGCAGAGTAGTCTGTTTTGCTGCAAAGTTCATCCACATTAGTTCTATTTCAGCTGCTGGCATGCTAATTAAAAAAAATCCAGTTTTTTCTAAAAGATGTATCAATTTTTGTAACCTTTTAACAGACTTCTTATAGTTTGAAAATACGTTTTTTAAAAATGTTAATACAGTGGTACCTCGGGATACGAAATACCCAGGTTACGAAATTTTCGGGATACGAAAAAATCCCATAGGGAATTATTGTTTCGGGTTACGAATGTTTTTTCGGGTTACGAAAAAACTTTTGGTGCTTTTTTCGGCTTTTTCGCACGGAATCGCGGCTTTTCCCCATTAGCGCCTATGGCAATTCGGCTTACGAAGGCTTTTCGGGTTACGAAAGCGGCCGCGGAACGAATTAATTTCGTAACCCGAGGCACCACTGTAGTATGTAAGGTTTTTCTGAAAATGCCAGCCACAGATGCTGCTGAAGCGTCAGGAACAAACTCTTCTAGAACATAGTCACATAGCCTGAAACAACCCCCCCCCCAAAAAAAAAAAAAAAAAAACAAAAAACAAAAAAACACCGATGGATGCTGGCCATGAAAGTCTTCACAATATGTAAGGTATTTCATATATATGAATATAATGTTCTGTGAGATTAATTCTCATATCCATTAATAGGTAATTACTTGGCAAGGCATGCACAAATCCTACTGTTTGGATTTTGGAATTAGGAAAGTTTATCGTACCAAAGACCTAAGCACCAATTGAGTAGATTCATCACCTATATATGTGAAGCACAGAGAGTTAAAAAAAGCAGATTACTTGCCTATATAACTGATATGCTTTGAGGAGTGATCTGTGTATTCACACAACTTGCTTGTCCTCGTTTGGTGACACATTTGTGGTATACTCGTTGCCACAATAAAAAGCTGGTAATAAGCTGAAGAGGTGGTGCCTCTTAGGAATGCACATAAGGAAGGGAGCAGGGTGACTACCAAAATCTCAGATATCTGAAAGGTCCCAAAGGATGATACTGTACTTTGGAAATCCATGTGTGTGTATTCACAGATGACCACTGAAAGAATACCAGTTATGGGTAAGCAAACGTATCTTTCTCACTTCTTTCTACTTCTCAGATCTCCATAATATTTAGGCGGGTTACAGACTGCCCATTTGGGGTGGGCTGTACCCGCCCCTTTCCCCGGTGTATCGGGACCTCAGCTGCCAGAACGGCAGCCGCTGAGGCCCTGATCCGCTGCTTTTCAGGCTGCGGGGAAGCGGCAAAACGCTGCTTCCCCGCAGCCTGAAAAGGGGTGTGCTTGGGGCTTCAAGCCCCAAGGACACCCCGCGGTGGCGGGGAAGAGGAGAACTTTGCTGAGCGCAGCTGTCTGAAGGCTGCGCCCAGCGACGCAAAGCGGCGCTGCAAACCAGGAAGGAGCTCCGAAATGGAGCTCCTTCCTGATCTGCACAAAGGGCACACTAAGCGCCCTGGCGCAGACCAACGATGTCACGTCCGCGCCGCCCCATATAGAGGCGGCGCGGTCGTGACATCGTCATGGCAGCCCCCATATGGAAGGGGAGCCGCCATTTTGTATGGACTCAGTCCATACTAGGGTTAGGGGGGTGCGGAAGCACCGCACCTTCCTAACCCTGGTACGGACTGACTCCGTACTTTCATGGCGGTGTATAACCTGCCATAGTCTGGTATATGTCTCACTAATACCTTCTTGTACTCTAGTTCATCAGAAACAGTTGGTAATTCTAATAACCAAAGTCTCTAGTGTTGCACTTAACAGAAGATTGGTAAATTTATGTCTGTTACAAGATGAATTAGATGAAGTGTGATAGGTTCAGGATTTCCAAAATGCATGGTGCTTGATTATGCTGACATCAAGAAACTACAGCAAAAATTGGTGTTTTATATGTATACACTTTACATAACATGGTAGTGAAGTTCAGCATTTTCAGTTTAGACTGATGTATTACAAATGCTGTATTTGGAACAGTAGTATCAAATGCAGAGCACTTCATATATAATGTGAGTAATATCATCTGTGAATCTGATCAAAAGCCAAAAAATACTAGCTGTCTTAGATGGCAGTGATGTCTCAATAAAAATTAACATAAATAATTTTATCAGCCCATTAAGTATACCATGAGAATATTTTGTGTTTCAATGCTGTTATTAAGCAAGACCCATCGCTTACAGGAGGAACAGGAAAACTTCCAGGAGCTGGAAAGCAGATATTTTGTTTTTTGGGATACTCTGTTCACTTGGCTCAGAAGGCAGAACTGACCCGTTGCTTAGCTTATGAGGAAGTATCTTACAGGTTAATCCTGTCCTTCTACTTATTAAAGACTAGAGTCCTCTTCAAGCATTACTCACTCTACTTTCTTGAATAGAGGAGCAGGGGTGCCCCTAGCACCCACCTTCCCGGTTGACACTTTCCTTGTGTAGAAAGTGATGCAACTCGAGAGAAGTTTCTGTTTGTATGTAGGCTTTTCATGAAAGCAAGAAATATGCTCCTCAGCTGAGTGTATTTCTCAGTTCAATTCTCCATCAGTCTCTGGAAGAGTTATGCTTTCTCACCTCCTGCTTTATTAAGCTTATGGATAGTATTCTTAATCACTACTGTTCCCCAAGCTCCTTTCTACAAAGAACACTTCTGCAAAGGAATGCACATATGCTGTTCACTTTTTGTTACCATAATCCTGTGGTAGAATTGCTGCTGCATATTTTAATTTGGGTACTCATTTGTGATATAGAAAATGTTGCCTTCCAAAGTCAATGATTTTATTAGTCCTGCCTTCTGAGTTGGGTTGGAGGGTGGGCATTCTGTAGAGCAAATGCCCTATCCTTTACTGAAACATGAATTGACAGGTAGGCTTTTCACTTACACATGAGGTGCTTGGTAAAAACAGCTTGAGTATTTTTATGCTTTTGAAAGCAGTTGCCCCTTGATTCTTGATGGCTTCACATATTTTAAACAGAATAATTTTTGAAGCTAGTCAAGAGGTTACTCATTGCTCTAAGAAACATGTGCTTATAGATATAACAAGGGCATACTCTGCTCAGTAAATCATCAATTGGTTTAGCACAGAAATTGTTCAGTGTGTTTTAAATGGCTACAGAGGGAAAGAAATCAGAAAGTAGATGAACTACATACAATGTTCATATTACACTAATTAAATTAATTTAAAGGTCATTTCTCCAGATTTTAATTCATTAATAGTTTGTAAGAGAGCTGTAAATTAAGGTGATCACTCAAAAAGTGTTGTAGTAGAAGCCATGATTCATGGCTGAGCTGTTAGACACCAACTTTACTTTCAGAGTGTAAATTCTCTTGACATTAGTCAATGAAGATTTAGACATGCATAGAGTCCAATGAGTTAGATGTACACCAAGCAGAGACCTTTCCAGTGAGTGATTAGTCTTGAGTTCCTTAATGCACTTTTGATCTAAGTGTTTTAATTTAGTTTGACTTGATGTTTAGAGAGGAAGATACCAGTTGGGAAGAAGCCTGTCAGTATCTCGAGCGTCCCCATGACAGGTGCGGTACGGAGGAGCTTCTCTGGTGATGAAGAGTTGACTCCTCCTCAGTATCGAACCCTTCCAGCACAGACAGCCCCGGAGGCCTGCCAGCCTCCCAGGACTAGCAGAGAGTTCAGTCCCAGCCTCAAAACAGGTAATTGGTCATGGAAAAAAAAAAGTCTTATGATGAAGGGCAAAGTGGTTAGAGGAACAAGCATGGTGAGGCATGTAACATGCTGATTCACTGCCACTATCACTTCATCTTTTAAAAAGAAACAACATTCATTTCCTCTGAACCTTGCATCAGCCCATGAGCCCATCTCATTGAATTAACCATAAGTGTTCAGTCCCTGCTTTTTATGCTGTTTCAGAACTCAAATTCTTTTCAAAATAAAAAGCAAGAGATGCTTTTAGTGAAAAGAGGCTCAGTAGATTTCATTCACTATTAGCTTAAGTCTAGACATGATATCCAAAAAGAAGATTAATGATTGCAGTCCTCCTTACTAGCAGGAAAGTGCTTTTAGAAGATTTTTTTAAAATATCAAAGCTTAGTATATTTTTATGCGTTCAAATATTTATTATTATTTTTTTTAAAAATGAAAATAAATGAGAAATAGATCTATTCTCATATTAAATTATAGTTTAAATTTGTTTATCTCTCCAATAGCCATGCTTGACAAACTGAACCAAAGAAAAATATCTCCAAGTAGCACTCCAGGATTGAGCATCATTTAAGATTGATAGAAACTGTGTAAGCCTGATAGAAATCTCTTAAATGAGATAATTGGATGGTACACTGTACTCTCAAAGTATTTAGTGTATATATGTAGTATACTCATCTAGTAGTCTAAAAATTTATTTCCAAAAATTGACCCCAAAATGTCAGGTCGACTTATTTACGAGTCACTATGGTAATGTGATAGCAGCTCTTTCAGAGTTACCCATGCAGTGCAGAGAGGAGTTTATTTCTCTCTGGAGCAAAGCAGAAAGAGTCCTGGGTGATTGATTGGTATTACTGTTTGTTTAAGAGTCTTCTCCTGCCCTGCACAGCTGGCTGAAATGAAAGCTGAACTGCTGAAGCAAAACGCCTCAATGAAAGACATTCTTGCCATATGCACACATACACACATTGAAGGAGCCTCCAAGTTTTACCCTCGACCTATCCACATGTCATGGCAAAATCTATAATTTTGGCCCCAAAACCTGGCCTCAGCTTACACATGAGGTTGACTTATAGTTGAGCATATATAGTACTTATTTTTCTTTACTTAAATAAATCAAATTAAGAGCCCACCTGGTGTAGTAGTGATGCAGTGGCTTTGCAGTTAAGATGCCAACTGATGACCACAGGGTCAGCAGTTCAAGACCCAACTGCCACATGATGAGTCACTAGTCCCAGCTTCTGTCAACCTAGCAGTTCGAAAGCATGTAAAAGTAGATAAATAGGTACCACTTTGATGGGAAGGTAACAGCATACTGTGTGTCTCAGTGTTTAGTCATGACCACAAAACCACGGAGTTGTCTTTGACAATACTGGTTCCCTCAGCTTAGTAACAGAGATGAGCACCGCCCCCTACAGTTAGATATGACTAGACAATAATGTCAAAATGAAACCTTTAACTTTATAGTGTAGTGGTTTGAACATTGGATTATGGCTGAATTTGCACTGCTATCTCACAAAACTCCAAAACACTAAATTCCATAGCATTGAATCATGGCAGTTAAAGTGGTCCAAACTGCATTATTTCTGCAATGCAAATTCAGCCTATGACTCTGAAGGCAGAGTTTGAATCCCTGCTCAGCCATGGAAACCCACTAGATGACCTTGGCAATTCACATTCTCTCAGCCTCAGAGGAAGGCAAAGACAAAATCCCTCTGCAGAAATATTGCTAAGAAGGTCCTGTGGTAGAGTTGCCTTAGGATTGCCATAACGTGGAAATGACTTGAAGGCACACAACAACTCCTTAAATTAAGGCAACCATGATAAAGAATTTCTGCATTTTGTTTTGTTTATATTTTCAGTCTAATATGCAACACCACTTGTGTATGAAAAAATGTCCACTAATGAATATTTACCTCAGTGGTACGCAAACTTTTTACCCTTGGGACTCCCCATTATATCTCCATGTGGACAGTTGTGCCCTCCCTCAACATAGTAAATGAATAAAAATATTTTGTTTATTTAGTGTGCTTTAACTTTATAAGGAAATAACAGTTCAAATTAACCCAACCCATGTAAATTTTACATATAAAAATGTTTGGGAGGAGGGGAAAGATCTCTCCCAAATCTTGAGCCACCCCTTAGCAACTCCCCCCCCCCCAGTGTAGTCCCACCCCACCATTTGAGAACCACTGATTTTGTTTATTACTTTCTGTAGATGCAATAGCACCACATGGAAAAAGGATACAGTCCTTAGACTGCCTTTTGGAAAGTCTGTAGAACTGACCAGGCTTCAAACCTAGAAAACATGCCTAGATTTCCCTTCCTTCTGTATTCCAACTAATGCAGAATTCTGGCATGAGGTTCTTCCTGGACATAAAATAGTTCAGGTTTTGTTGGAAACTTCACAGAATCCATGTTGGATTCTGTCCTGTTCCTAAGAGGTCCTTTGACACCTACAGAATTTACTAGGCCTTGACATGACTATGTAATGTATATCAGTGATGATGCTGGTGTTACCCAGCACATAAAACAAGCTGTATGACATTATTAGGCCCCAGAGAGCACTCCAGATAGGAATAGGGATGCCATAACCCGGCGGCCCCCGTGACAATCACGCTTTTGGGGGGCCCCTCACGGTCACAGCCCGGTTTGGGGGCCCCCCACGCCTTGTTCCCGGTTCGGGGTCCGCTCCTCCGCGCACGGCTGTGCGCCACTCTCCCCACCTGGCGCACTGGCGTAGCCTAGAGAGCAGCTCTTTAAAACATCTGCCACTCAGAGCTATTATATACCAAGTGAGCCCACTTGGTATATATACCCTCAGGAAGCCTTACTTTCCAGGTTACAGTGAGAAAAGAAAAAAAGGCCATAAATCGTTCATGTTGTCTGGGAGTTTAATTGCCTCATCTTTTAAATGTAAACCGCGTCAGTATTCTTGTCATTCTTTATCACAGTATCGTTTTTGAGCCCTAAACACCTTTAATTGTAATATGCAAATTTATCCCGAAGCTGACCAATGGGAAAGAAGCAATCAGCCCTCCGCTTGGGTTGGTTTTCAATGGCTTGGTAAAGGAAGAGCTTTTGCCTTGCTTGTAAATAGGAAGGGCTTTGGGGTAGCAAAGGCTGCAGAAATAGTTTGACTCCCCCTTAAACATCCATGGCTCAGTGCTATAGGATTCTGGGAAGTGTAGTTTCTTGTGGCACCAGAGCTCTTTTGACAAAAGGAGCCTGAATAATCCACAGAGGAGGCGTTGCCTGGGAGCTGCGGTGGAAGAGAGGAGGCTGCTCCGGATGGTCCTGGCACTTCCCTTGGCTCCCTCCCTCCCTCTGCCTCCTCCTCTCGGAGCAGCCCCACAGCCAAGCTCATTCACACTCCCAGGCTTTTCTCTCCCCCCCCCCCTCTGCACTTTGAGACCCCTTTAACTGCCAAAGCTCAATGCTCTGGAATTCTGGTGTCTGAGGCATTTGGCCTTCTCTGTCAGAGAGCTCTGGTGCCACAATAGACTACAATTCCCAGGATTCCCCAGCACTGAGCAGTCTCAAACTGGACCATTTCCTCAGTGTGGATGCACCTGGGGAGGAATTCTGGGCACTGCAGTTCAACTAAGTTTGGAGAGTTATGGGACTCCCTGTCAGAGATAGCTCTGGGGCCACAATGTACTACAATTCCCAGCATTCCCCAGCACTAACCCAGGACAGTTAAGTCACTCTCAAACTGGATTATTTCCTCAGTGTGGATGCAGCTTTGGTGAGGAACTCTGGGCATTTCACTCCAGCATTGTTTTATTTCTGCAGTGCATTTTGGATTAGAGACAGGGTGACCAGGCATCCTCCTACTTTTCCAGGACATGTCCTCTTCTGTCAAATTTCAAAATGTCCTCCATTTGGATCATGGCTAAGAAGCATGGATTTATAACTACATGAGTGTTTTTAGCTTTTATTTTTGACCATGTCCTACATTTTTTTGCTTGGGTGCCCTACATTTTGGGGTGAGGGCATTGGTCACCTTGGTCAGATAGCTTTCCAGGGGTTTAACTGCCATTCTGCTGTGGTGCT
Source organism: Sceloporus undulatus (assembly GCF_019175285.1). Classification (NCBI taxonomy): domain Eukaryota; kingdom Metazoa; phylum Chordata; class Lepidosauria; order Squamata; family Phrynosomatidae; genus Sceloporus; species Sceloporus undulatus. The sequence continues at coordinate 143,057,579 of NC_056523.1, read as the reverse complement.
GGAACAAACCACCATTCCCAGAATTCCATAGCATTCAGCTGAGGCAGTTAAAGTGGTCTCAAACCAGATGATTTCTCCAGTGTAGATGCAGCCCAAACCTTTTGCCTCTCTTATGTCTGAGATTTCAAAGCCCAGCCCTGGCACCACAACAAACTACAAATCCCAGGATTCCATAGGATGGAGTGATGAGTGAAAGCAGTGTGCAGCAGCCTAAGTTTGCTTAATGCAGTTCTTAACATGGTGCACCTCTTGCCTACAGAGTCTCCCAGGCCCCAGCGGGGCCCTAGAGTCCTCGAGGGGCTTGGGAGAGGCTGTCTCCCAGGCCCAGCGAGGCCTTGGAGGTGGTTTAAAAATGTAGGACCTTTTTTTTTTTGGTTAATTTCCTGGCCAGGAAATTTTTTAAAAAATGTCCTACATTTTAAGCCTTGTCCGACATTTTTTCCCAGTTTTGAGGTCCCCCGGGATGGCAACCCTAATTTATATTAACATTTTAAAAAAAATCATCAATTTTATTGCATGTCCTCCATTTTGTATAAAACGTGCCCTACATTTGAAAATATTGTCCTACATTTGTCCTACATTTGTCCCGGTTTGGAGGTCCTGACTTATGGCAACCCTAGATAGGAATGCAGTGACTCAAGTGGTTAAGAAACTGACTCTGTTGATTGCAAGATCCGGCAGGTTGGCAGTTCAAGGCCTGGATGCCTCATCATGGGGTGAGCTCCCATCACTAGTCCCAGCTTCTGCCAACCTAGCAGTTCTGAAGCATTCAAATGCAAGGTACCACTCTGGTGGGAAGGTAAACAGCGTTCTGTGTAATCATGCTGGCCACATGATCACAGAAGTTTGATGACGCTGGCTCTTCGGCTTAGTAACGGAGATGAGCACCGCCCCTACGGTCAGACATGACTTGACAACCTTGTCAATGGGGAATACCTTTACCTTTATTTAGTACACCACATACACGGCAAGAAAGATCCAATTTGCACCATGCAGCAAATTCCAGTGTGACATGGTGGCCACTAACCAGTGAGTAAATATGGATTCTGCAAAATTACTTCTGCCAGAAGAATAGGTTGAGAAAGACAGGAGACCCTAGGAAAACCTGTGCCCAGATTGGAACATGTTTAATTTATCCTTCTTATCCAGTTCCAGCTTTGCCTATCCTTGCTTCTTGGGTTGTTCTAGCTATTGGAGCATATGTATACTAGAGTTGCTGGCAAGAGAGAATGCTCCAACTCTGGCTGAAGGCTTCACATCCTGAACTGCAATTAGCTGTATTTTCTGTTGAAGAACTATGCACTGTTCAAAACAGTCAAGATGCTAAATCCAGCTCATTGCACATCCCCATCTTTCTGCCATTCCAACATCTCTACAGGTGCATTACGCAGTGCTTATTCACCTTGCTAGTTTAAGAACTTATATGTATTTCCTGAAATTGTTAAATTTTGTTTGCATTTCCAATGTTAAGAAAGGTAAAACTTGTATTTCAGCCGTGCAGATGTGAAGCCTTCAAGGCAACCTTTCTTGGGAAAATGGTCTATTGAAGAACATGTGATATCTCTAAACCAAGCTTACTGTATATACTCATGTATAAGTCTAGAAATGTAGGTTAAAAATTGACCCAAAAAACCTGAGTTGAATTATCCATGGTTCAATGTAAGTACTGTATTTTAATGCATATGGTGAAAGGCAAGAATTTAATCTGTCCTGGAAGCACTGACCTCCTTCTACTCTCTCAGCCATCCAGCCATCAGTGTGTGCACAAATAGTTATGTCTGCTGGAATTTTGTAAGTTCTTTGGCATTGTTTTCCTTTACTTCATCCTTTACATCCTTCATTACATGTGCCTAAGTTTTACCCTCGACTTGTCCATGGGTCATATCAAAATCCAGAATTTTGGCCCAAAAACTTGCCCTCAATTTATATATGAGGTCGACTTATAGTCAAGTATATACAGTATTTTAAATATATATTTTTCTTAATGAGTATGATTTCTCTTGGAAATATAATGGTGCCTCACCTTGCCCTGAATATCTAGGGTAGTGGATAAAACTGGTGCAGCAGCAGCTCATTGAATTTCTGAGGACTTGGAAGAAATACACTTGCTTCCTTTCTTGTTACGTTTATGCAAATTAATTAAGGTCCAAAAGACACTGCAGAAATAATCGAGTTTGAGACTGCTTTAACTGCCCTGGCTTAAAACCTTTTGTGTCAGAGAGCTTTGGTGCCCCCATAAATTATACAGTCGGCCCTTCTTATATACTGACTTTTTATACACGGATTCAAGCGTACACAGTTTGAAAATGTTCCAAAAAAGTATACATTTCAAATATCAAACCTTGATTTTCCATTTTTATAAGGGACACCATTTTGCTATGTCATTACATTTAATGGGACTTGAGCATACACAGATTTTGTTATCCACAGGGTATCTTGCAAACAAACCCCAGCGTATAACAAGGGTCCACTGTAATTACCAGGATTCCATAGTATTGAGCCTTGGCAGTTAAAGTGGTATCAAACTCTTTTATTTCTGCAGTGTGTTTTGGATATAAGGTAGCAGCTTAAATAGAATTCCTTGTATTTACACTATATAGTGAAGCCAGATTTGCTCATTCAAGATGATTCTTTATTTTGGGGCAAACTTCTCTCTGGTCATTCTGAAGAACTATATTTATGAATCATTTTGGAAGACCAGAAAACACTTACTTCACAGAAATGAAGTGAATCCTCTGTAGTTTCTGTCAATAATCTCTTAGGGTAATTCTTTGCATTACCTGCTTCAAATTGTTTATTCATATCAGAGATCCAATTTGAATGTTTACTGTCAAGAATAGATGTAGTTTCTAAGCTTAAAGCTGCCTGCTATTTTAATTACATATTTTAGTGTATACTGTATGCATTTCAGAAACAACCATATAAGAAGACTAATCAATTTCTTAGAAATGCTATTAGCAGTGCTATCTTTGCATATATGATGAACGTCCTATTCTAACAAGACATGTGAAAGCTTTGATTGTGTAAATCTGAACTTGATTTTTTAAAAAAATCTAATTATGTATTATACAGAGCACAAAAAACACTTTCCTAATATTAAGGACTGACCCCCTCCCAGAAAAAAAGGAAAGCAAATTTTACACCCTTGATTTCTATTAGATGGACTTGTTTCACATAACTATGCCTGCCAGCTCCATTTATTCATTGTAATTGTATTAATAATACTCCATTTTTCTTAGGAGCTCAAACTGTAATGTGCAGGCTTCCCAACTCGTCTCATGTCAGGGGACTGATCAGACCCAGGTGGCCTTGTCCTGTGCCTTTAGACCACACCCATTATGTCAGTAAAGTGCAGATGTCAGTGATGCAGAACCAACATAGATGTATATCTTGGGCTGGCACTCTTTTGGGCTTCCTCTTGACAACTAAATTGCAACATAGTTCTTTAACCATCCTAAGAGGTTACCAGCATACTATGAAATCCTGTGTACAAGTGAGCCATAGGGATTGCTCTTACAAATACAGCTTCTCTAAAAAATAGTATGATGGTGAAAAAGCTTCCACTGTTAAATTGCTACATCCCCCTCCTCTGCCCCCCCCCCCAGCTATAAAGGGCACTAGCCCAGTTTTTTACAGTGAATGTAGTAAGCTTAAGAGGAGGTCCCCTTGGCAAAATAGGTTTAACTGAAATGTGTTGAACAGTTTATCTGGAATAAGGTTTAAGTGTAGAATAAAATAATGAGTATGAACAACAGGACTTAATATGGGTGTTATTTCCAAGCAGTAATTAACATCTGTAACTGTGCTCCAAAACACACGGTAGAAATAACCCAGTTTGTTTTTAGTGCCCTGGCTCTGTGCTGGGGAATTCTGGAAACTGTAGTTTTGGGACACTTTTAGCCTACTCTGTCAGAGAGCTCTGGTGCTACAATAAACTACAATTCCCATGATTCTGTAGCACTGAGCCAAGGCAGTTAAAGCGGTTTCAAACTGGATTATTTCTGCAGTGTGTTTTAGACTTGAGTCTGTTATTGTCTTCATTTCCCTGATGGCCTCCAACTGTTACTATACTTTTAAAAGAGGAAATGCTTCTCTTCCCCTAGTAGTAATTCCACTCTATATGTAGTTTAAGAGAAACAAAACGTTTCAAAGTTCTTGTTTATTGAGTTTTTGCACAAAAGCCTGCCCTTTACTAATCTTAATCTTTCATCAAAACAGCTTCCTTATCTTTGTTGCTAATAGTCATCAATATGCAGCCTCAGTGTCCTTGAAATATTTGGCAAACTTGGGATTTGCAAGATGGACCTTTACCACACCAAGCTGAAGTTATAAATGTTCCTATTGGTTAAAATGGGCCTGACAGAGAGTGACACCTAAATGTATTTTTCTGGCCAATCTGCCTTCAGAATTTCCTCTGTAAACTGGGATTTAAGGAAGAATCTAAAAGACAGAAGATGCTAAAAAGATTGAGGCCCTAGACCACAGTTCAGAGTTGTTATATCCATTTCCACAGTTGCAGTTGTAGTGTGCAGTTAGTGTGTTAGTCATTAGTCTTTTGGGAAGTAAAGCCATGTTGGCATGCTAGTCATATGACTCATTGTAGCCCTGAAATCCAACTACCACCTGCATCAAATTTGGGTGGAGTAAAGTCTGGGACAGATAGGATATGAAGCTTGCACTCTTGTTTTCTTTTCTGAAGAAAAGCCTCAGCAGTTCAGGTTGATTAGCCTGTATTTTATCATTTATGATGCTCCTTCCCCTTTTCTCTCTGTGTAGATGATTTGTGACTTTAAAGCCTGTTGTAGAGTGGATATATACCTACACAGGTGGATTACACACTTGCACAGTCGGCAAGGATGTTGCATTTCTGTACTGTCTTTAGCAAACAAAATTGAAAAAGCAAGGTTCTTCAATATGTGATAACTGTAGGAAATATACAGGTGTTTTAGAGATAAAAATAGCACTGGATAAATATTAGGTTTGTAATTTGTAGAATATGTATAATCTAGCATGTAATTTTTAATCCCTAAATTTTTTTTCCAAAATTTTGTTTAGCAGAGGAATGTGTGTCAGCAAGGAAGATGATATAGAAAGACCGAAGTCAAGTGGCCTGTATGTTTTAGTAAGGTTCCAAGTAGCAACTGATTATACTTTTGAAACGATAAAGCAGACTCTTGTGTTTTTAAAAGACGTTGATACAGATATTAATAGTGGAAGCTGCAATACTGGATCAAAGCAAAGATCAGCTGAACTTGCCATCGTATCGTCCAAAGTAATGCAAGTCTAGAAGGATACAGCAATTACAGGATAAACTGCTCCCACATTCCCTTCTTTCTGACCATGGCTGTTGGTTATTTTTATTCATCTTTTAGTTACTTGATCACCAGTCATTTGAGACTACATTAAAACAGATTCCTTTGTACTCTTTTGTGCTTTTTATTTATCAATATTGTGTTTTGTTGCTCTGGTCCCTTAATATCAATATATAATGTTCAGGCAGCTGTTGATGGCCATGTGTTATATCACAATTTTAAACAGTAGAGGGCCTCATTTTTTAAAAAACTGTCTGAATTAGGTTTGGGTTTGTTTTTTTTTCTGTATCAGATAGAACCCATTTTCCATTACATGTTATGTTTTGATAGCTTGCTCCTACAGCAATTAATGGTGAGATCATTTTAGGTTACATATGTTGGTGTAGCCTCTAGTTATGCTGGCATATGTACTTTGAGGGTGTTGGGGAAGGAGGTATTGGATACCTCTTTAAAGCTCCTTCTCTGGGTGTGCAATTTAGCGGGATCTTAAAGCCAGAGTGTCTCTTCCCAGCCATTGCTTGGCTACAGGGAAGTACATGGGTATGTTCTAGCTGTACCAGAGTACATGGGAAAGAAGGAGCAAACTAAGGCTCATAGTAGCAGTAGGTTCTTCTTTCCCCAAATGTTCATGGGCAGCTGAAACATGGCCAGGCTCATCTCCACAGTTGATCAGTAGCCAGGGGAGATGGAAGTGTGCCCAGGAGCCCTCCACCCCAGCTGTTGTGCATCTGGCAAAGAAGCAAAGAAGAAGGGGTAGCCACCATTTCTGGATGATGGTGTCAGAATGGAAGCAGAGATTCATGCTTTGCCAGCATGGATAATGGATCTTCTCTAGTATATACTTCCATAAACAGCCGTTCTCAAAATAAATGTATTGGAGTATAGAATTGCTGATGTCAAATATCAGTGATTATGTGACTTCTTGAAAGCACTGCTTACTGTTCATTTGCATATTGATTAAACATTATTTTTAATGGGTTCTCTTGTTGCAGTGTTATAATATAGACACCAAAATTTCCTATAAAGCTAAATGTCGAGTAAACCATTAAGACAGAAATAAACATTTTGCCATTTCTGTAGAAACAGAACTTATGTACATTTTGACACAGAAAAGGGCTTTCATCCATGTAGGGCAGCAATTTAAAATGCCTAGGATTTTTCCTCTGATGGATTATTACTTGGTCTTCCCAAGGGCATTTTCTCAGCTGATCTAAAAGTTAACCTTTTAAAATGTGAATTGCTTATTGAAGATATATTGTAATGGTGAAAAGAGGTTTGTTTAAATATCTACATCTAATATTAATCCTGCCCTTAGACAAGTAATACACTGGGGAAATAGCATTAGCAAATACATTTCTTTACCACTTATCAGTGCACTTAAGCATTACTTAAACAATGTGAAGTCGAAGGCTTTCATGGCTGGCATCTATAGTTTTTTATGGGTTTTTCGGGCTATGTGGCCATGTTCTAGATGAGTTTCTTCCTGATGTTTCGCCAGCATCTTTGAAGATGCCAGCCACAGATGCCGGCAAAACGTCGGGAAGAAACTCTTCTAGAACATGGCCACATAGCCCGAAAAACCCACAAAAAACTCCCTAAACAGTTTACAATGTGTAAGCTAATTGTCCCCAACAAGCTGGGTACTCATTCTAGCAACTTTGGAAGGATGCAAGCCTGAAAGTCTGAGCCCCTAGCTGGTCTTGAATTCACAGTGAGTGGCTGCAGTACAGGCATTTAACCACCATGCCACCAGGGCTCTTCCCTGGAAAAGCTAGAGGAGAACCAGTGGATTTGATCCAGACTAGAACTCAGTGGAGGTCTACTGGCAATAGGAGACAGAGGTATTTCTCCAGTGTCCTCATTCCATTAGCAACCCCCAGTACTACCTCCTTTGCTGCTTCCAGAGGTGCTGCACGGGTGAGAATCATGCAGTCCCTCAGAGGTTGTACATTGGTTCAGTGGCTAGGAATGAGCTTAAGCAACTCTTGTAGAGCCAGATGGTTTTCATTCCTTATGAAGAAGGCCCTGGGTTTGAATTTCTGTCAGAAATTAAATGAAGTGGTGTACCACCCCCACCCCCACACAATATTTGGAGTTAACCTTTTACAATACTATAAAATACACATAATCTGGCAAGGGTATCCTGGGTGGAACCAGTGTTCTATATAACCATCTTTTGCCTGTTCTGGGTTGTCCTTGGTGTAAAAAAAAGTCCTTATGCCCTACCTAGCACTACACCTATAACCATCCATATGTAATTGAATCTGTGGAAACACCAGTTTCATGATTCCAGTATTCCATATACAAGTTGCAGGATCTGGGCTAGTGGAGAAGAAGTGTTGCTGTAATAAACCTTAAGACTTGGCCTGTCCTATTTTGGAACAATTTACTTTGTGCCTACATAAGGCACATTTCATTTGTAACTAATAAAATTTTATGTAGCCATGGAGAAAATACATGATTTTGGAATAGGTTATGGGATAGGAGATATTGTATGTTTATGAGAGAGGGACAAGTCTTTTATTGCTTACTTCAGTTAACAAAGTGGCTGACAAACAAAGTTTTTTAATGGTCACCCAGCCCCACTTTTCTTCCTTGTTTTTTGTTTTGCTGGAAGCTTTTAGCAGCATGGGGAGGACAATAACAAAGAGTTGAAGAAACACTAAGACTTTGTTTATGGTAGCATGTCTGCAATAAAATCTTGAACTGGGAAAGAATGGGATTCTGCTCTAGCCGATTATACTGTAGCTGTGTGTGTCTGCTTGCAGCTGTCAACATGAATAGCAACTGCCACCAGGATCCCTTACTGATCATACATGAATAGTAATGAAACAGGAAAGGAAATAGCACCTAAACCTGTGAAAGGGAAGCTGCCTCACCAGCAGCCTCTCCACCACCCCCACCCTCGCCAGCATGTTAAGGATGCATAGATCTGTAAATTTGGTCACCAAAATGGAAATTGTAAGAAAATTGGAAGTTGATGAAAGAAAACAAAATCCATCACTAGATGTGTTTAGGGAGAAACCATTGAGTGATCTCTAGAAGGCTTAACATGTTTACTTGTGTAACAAGTTTAACAGGTTTACTTATGCAAAATTAATTCACCTGATTGTTTATTTTCATATATTTGTTAGTTTTGGACAAAATGTTTGCAGAAACATGTTGAACTGCTGAACCTATCTCTATTCTTTCTATGTTATTTCTGCCTCTGGTACTCAATTTTTTTGTTCAAGAATTAATGGCCAGGAACACATCTACTTTGTTAACTGATGTATACCTGTATATTTTTCTTTAGAAACTGTAGTTATTAAAGAGAACTAGCATGGTGTAGTGGCTTGAGTGCTGGACTCGGACTCTGAAAGTCCCAGGTTCAAATCCCTGCTTGGCCATGGAGAACTACTAAGTGACCTTGGCAAGCCACACTCTTTGAGTCTCAGAGGAAGGCAATGGCAAACTAGACTGAACATGGCCACATAGCCCGAAAAACCCACAAAAAACTACAGACTGAATAAATCTTGCCAAGAAAGCCCTATGACAGGTTCATCATACAGTCACCTTATGTTGGAAATGACTTGAAGGAACAAAACAAAATATGTTAAAGCAGCAATTTTTTGCACCCTTACCTGAGCCTTAGCCCATTTTAAATCAAAAATGACTTTTCAACTCGATGTGTATAGGATTATACTGTAAAATACAGGATTAATTCTACTTTTTTACAAAGTTAGAAAATACTAATAATTGTTAATCAAAATCTTTGTATCCTCATGCCTTCTTTTCCTTTTACCCTGTATTTTTATTTTCCTAGTCATATTTTCCAGTTCACTCCATCAGTTTAGTGCATTGCATTATAGGCACACAATCTAAATATTTGCTTCTCAGTGTTACATTTGGAACTTGTAGCTCTTGTTTACTCACAAAAGTAACAACAGACATTGGAGTCTTTCTTAAAGTTTCAGTGTCTGAAATGAAAGAAAATGTGTTACCACCCACAGTGTCTTCAAAGGTTCACCAGTGTTTGTTTTTAACCACCTTTTTCATGTTTAGTATCCTCACTGCAGCTGAAGGAGGAGTTGCTAGATGGAGAGGAGTACACTTTTCTTCAAGGAGCATCTGATCAGGAAAGCAATGGATCAGCCAGCTACTACATCAAACAAGAACCCTAAGCACCAGTCGGGGTAGGATGGTACAAAGAAAGAGCCTTGCTTCAGGCTGAATTTCTCATTCTGATGATAACAGTTTGATGACTTCTACTTAAGGGCACTTTGCTAACTGCAGAAAAGATTTCAATTCAGAATTTTTTGGAGGATGAGGAAACTATTTTAGTGGGAAAGAAGATTTTTTCAATTTATTAAAAAGTTGACACTTGTGTTGTATTTGAAGCTTTTAAAAGAATTTTTGTAATATTTTCAAGTTCAGATTTATTGTGCATTGTTTAAAAATGAGATTCTAATTTTTTGGTAAAATTTAAAAGCTTAATTATAGTAGGATTGCAGGAAACCCTTTGAAGAAGGTGAGATGGTATAGTCGAAAACACGAACTGTTTGCAATGAGTGAACCTTCTGGTACAAGCTGGGAGATTCTGAATTTTAAAGTTACACTAGTCATACCCTGTCTTTTTCACAGTTACATCACAAGACTCGAGTTTTAGAGTGGTGAATACATATCAAAATAAGTTGGGAGAACAGAATCTGAAATGCATGTCTCCAGGAGGTAGCAACGTAACTGATAAGAGCCTGCTTAAGCTTCTGGATAACCAAGCTTTGGTCCATCTAGCTGAAGGTCATTGGCTCATGGACTGGATACAAGTGTTCATCAGATTTTGAAGTCTTGGATGATCAGCAAAGTTTTAATTAGAGTGGTGATCAGATGGACATGACTTTGGGACATTTTTCCTTGTTCAAGGAAAGGGAGATAGACTCAAATGTCCCCCCACCAAGATGATAGTCTTGATTTCAAAGGTGTTGCTACTGAAGAGGTAACAGCAGAAGAGAAAGACAGAAGTCTGCTCTGCTTTGGGACACAGCATTCGTCTTCCCTAAGCTTGTTATGAATTAAGCTAGCTTGCCTCAAGATGGCTTGGGTCCTGCTTTTGGCATTATATTTTCTGTGATTTGGCTGCTGTTGCTGTTGTCAAGCAAAATGTTTTCACAAGTCTGTAATGACTGGAGTGATGAATTCCCTAGAATCTTTCCAAGAGAGTTACATCTATGTGGATATTAACAGATGGCTTCATTCACAGAATTTAATATGCTGACATTTCCACTCTGCAGTGTTGTGACAGGATGATGTGTGTCAAAGAGTTTTGCTTTTACCAGTAAGGTTCATTAACTAAACTCTCAGGAATTAACTGCTTATGTTCTCTAACTGCTTCTGGGTATAGTAAGTTATCCTTAGAGAAGTGTAACTCAAATTCTTGACTCTTTAAGGTAGGATTTAGAAGAAATTAATCCTGTAGACCAGCCTCTACACTCTTTAAGGCTTTATGACAAGCAACTTGCAAAGCCCCAGAAACAATTGTTTTGGCATATAAAGGTTTGAATTTTTAAAATCGCATAGAAAGTTGAAAACCAGCAATTTTGATTCTTTTCTTGATTATCTTGCTCTATTGTTGGGTACATACCATAGGTGATATGCAAAGGTTTACCACATTCTATGCAAAAGGGGATAATGGTGTAAATTTTTCTAGTAACTACTGGAAGTACATTTTTTCTGTATAGTATAGGAATGTATGAACTGTTTCTAGCCCCCCCCCCTTTTTTTTTTTTTTTTGCCATATAGCTAGGCCATTTTGGACAGTTGCTTCATGTATACATATTTTAAAAACTGAGTATCGGATGTCAAATACTTGTGAATTTAAGTGGCTGTTCCATATTTTTTCTTAAAAGATGATGTTTATGATTCACAGGAGTGGGAAGCGATATGGTCTTGACTAGGCTACCCTTTTCTCTTGGATGGAATGCTCTCCCCTTCTACAAGTGCTGCACTTCTTCAGTTTTAAAAGCAGCTCTTCATGTCAGAAGAGGGCTGCTCTTGGAGAAGGAGAGCAAACAGCACACGCATGAGCATGCAGGTTCACTAGATTACAACCAATGTTTTCAAAAGCTATAGTTGAGGTTGCCTTGAGATCCCTTGGACTGCCTGCCTTCTTCTGAAACATTTTTACTTGAGAATAATATTCCTTTTAAGCCAATGCCTTCCAAAACAAGGATGACCCTTACCATAATAAGACCACTATGTTTAAGGGTAGAATTATCTAAAAGCAAACTTAAGATTCTAGAAAAAATTGTAACTAAAACATGCAGTCCAATATTCTTCCCATATGGAGGCGAGATTCCCTCAGCCTTGCCCACACATAATAAAGGTGATAAATTCCATACATGACTGGCAGGGTCAAGACTGTAGTGCTCAAGGTCCAGCATGTGATACCTGTGTTTGTTAAAGAGTGTTTAATTTCCAAGGACGTAATTAGAAATTGCACAAGTATTTCTTCCGATTACAGTAGGGACCATCTGCATACCTAAATCTTTGCAATGTGAAAAGAGATTCAGAATAAAGCGTACACTAGAGTCCTCTTTTATGAGCAGCAGGCCAGCATGAAAGCTTGGACTTGTGTATAACTTCATTCTCTTATCTTCATAAAATCCAAACTTGAGCTTGAACCATCACAACATACATTCTAGGTGGAGTTGCCCCCTTTTTTCCTGGCATAATGTTGCACCTTGAGCACCTGCCTGATGGGCAGAAATTGAGAAGGTTTCCTCTTCACTGCACATTTTATGCTAAAAAAACTTTATTAAATTTCTGCCAGTCATGCAACTGTAAAAAGGCAGAGAACCTTTCTCAAGATCAAATGTGGCAACCCTCCTTCTACCTCGGTTGAATATGGCAGCTCCTGGAAAATATATATAGCCACACTTAATCTGTGCCATACGTAGCCCAGAAAATTAACGCGAACAAGTCTCTCAAAATATCTTGCCGGAACTTATACACCTGGAATCATGCTTCAGGGTGATAAATCTTGATTTGTGCTATATTGCCAGTCCTCAGGTTTTTGAAGGTAGCTCTGCATATTTATGTCAATTTTGTGGCACTGCCAATCTTTCTAGCTTTGTTCCATTCCTACCTGTGGGTAGGATAGTTAATCCTGATATATGTATGTGCGTATGACAGAAATTTTAAGTATGAAATCTCTCTTTTGTTCTTAAAACCAAGTTCTAATTTAAATGTCATGAAGCTTTCTGGAATGAGCCCTTGTTCTACATTAGTTGCCTCGGTCATTTTCGTTCTCTGTGTTGATTCTAAACAATGTTTATTTGTGGCCTCTTTTAACACAGCAGATGATTGGATGACAGTGAGCTTTCTTAGTACTGGTTCAGTTGCTTTGGTATGCATGCATTTTGGTATTTACTTTAAGAACATTCTCTTTCTATTTTACTGTGAACAAATTAACACAGATCAGGAGGATGCTGGGATGGAAGTTGATCAGGTGGTTGAGGTCTGTACTGATGCTAAGGCCAGCTAATAATTTCAGTATTTGGCATAAGGCAAGATTTAAAATAAACAGAACAAGAAGGCACCACAAAGTGAGCTACATCTTAAGTGCTCCTTCTTTCTACAGCTCAAAATTTTACAGCTACCACTTTTTCATGTTTTACATTTTCTTGCTGAATCTGAGGACAGCAAAAGCAGTTATCAGCTTCTTGTTCTATTGATACTAACACGGGTTTCAGTGTTTGTTTGTTTTTATTGTTGTCATTTTTATGTGAACACCTTCTCCCATCAATATTTCTATTATGGTGCTAATATATTTGATAACAATCCTTTATTGGAAAGGGATTAAAACTGTGATTAAATTGATTTGTTCTTTTTACTTTTCATATTTAAGTAAGGCCTCAACCATTTATAAAAAAAAAAAAGAGGAAAAAAAGCATCAGCTTCTGCTTGGAAAAACTGTTTCAGGGCAGAAGTTTTTAAAAAACATATTGGGTTTTTACATAATTTCTGTATGTATTTGATATATAGATCGATATCTGTATAAAATTAATCTTTTATTTTCTTGGTAACTTGTGTGGTCAAATGGGAGCATTTTAAAACCTCTAATAAAATGTACATAACTCAGTGAAAAATGCTTTTGAAAAAATAATGTTACTTTCATTTTTACCAGACTGCAGATTTTCAAGCATGGATGTGAAAAAAGCATTAAAAATATAACTTTGTGTACAAGATGAAAATAATTCACTAAATTTGCCTTTTTTTACACAGAATAAAATGTTAAAGTAAAACCAGCTATATGGTCTTCTTTTGGTCTGTCTTCAGGAATTTCCTTTTTAAAAACATACTGGAGATTTTCACTTGCCTCTCCCTATCAAGATATTTTTGGGCTTCTAGCTACTGCATTAATTTGGTTTTGGAAAAGCAGGGCTAGGCCAATAGCACACAGAACAGAAACCATGAGCCCAAACAGACAGGCCAAAATAAAGCTGCTTTGGGCCACTTTGGAAGTGTGCTGTTTAAATGATGTATGCGTCCCAAGAGGCCGGAAGCCACGCCAAACCCATGTTCCATTCCTAAGGACTAGAGCACAGCTTTGCCGTAGTATCTGGCCTCTTAAGATGCATGTGTCATTTAAACAGCATACCTCCAAAGTGACCCGAAGCAGCTTTATTTTGGCCTGTCTGTTCAGGCCCTATAACTTTATTTTAGGCAAATTTCTCCCTTACTCTAAACCTAAGGTGGTTAGAAGCCAAATCTATTCATCTTGTCTGGATTCAATTCCATTTGATGAATGAATGCTCATCCAGAGCATGTTAACTCACTCAAGTATTCTCATAGTAAGTACTGTACCTAGTGCTTCAGCTTCTGTTAAGTGAAACACACATGCACACCGCTCAGAAAGATTCCAAAGATCCTTTTCCATACAGGAAAATCAGTAGCAGTAATTAATGTTATAAAAAACAAATATCTATTCTTCAGCCATATTATTATTTTATTGAACCGAAAGTTAAACCTTTGTGGACTGTTGGACAAATTTAGAATGCTATTGGACTAGGACTCTGGAGACCAGGGTTCAAATCCTAGCTAGGCCATGAAAACCCACTGGGTTGCCTTGGGCAAGACACACACACTCGGCCTATGATGATGGCAATGGCAAATCTCATCTGAATAACCTGCCAGGAAAACCCTATGATAGGGTTGCTTCCGGGTTGCCATCAATCAGAAACAAATTGGAAGGCACACAACATTGTTGCAACTACAAAATGGCTACTGTGGGGCCAAGCACAAACATTAAACATACTAATCTAGTTGAACAAAATTTCAACTAGAAATTGCACATATGTACTGTTACAAAATAGCAAGAAGGGAAAATAGTGTATGAACCCCTACAATAAACTGTAGCTGATGTTTGGTATATGCTTTGACAGATCTCTTGTAGAAGAGTGCAGTAATGCAATATGCAGAGACAAAGCCTGGTTAGAAAACAAATCAGCTGAACCTGAAGCATCTGGAGTTGTACCCAAATTTTGTTCAACTAGTTTAATATGTTTCGCTGGTTTGCTGTAAGTGTAATGAAGTCTGGATCCAGACCATGCAGTTCTAAACACAGAAACCTCTTAAGCCATTTAAACGATGTTGAAAACTTTGTCCCTCCTTGTAAACGTTGACCAGCTATTAGTGCCACTAAACCTGATTATAGAAGTTACTCTGCATACCATCAATCAAGAATATTTCCTTTTGTCAAAAACACAAGTTTTTTTGTTTTAATGTCCTTTTTGGATTCTTAGTGAGTATACAGATGGCATACAGTTGAGTCTCAGTGTACACTGTAGTGGCATTCCTGGACTAATGACATAAACTGAGGTGGATATAAAATGAAGGGTATCATTAAGGACTGGGGAATATGGTCTGATGGCACTGAAATAGCCACCAAGTTGGTGATTTCACTAAATATCCACCAATTTTAGAGGTTTAAAGAGGTTTTTGGTACCCATTGTACAAGAGTGTTTGTGTTAGAGCATTACTTTATCAATCTTACTCTGGGCCCCTGCTAGAAAAGCATTTACAGCTCTAAGGTACCAATGTATGCCTTCTGCCTATTTGACAGACAGATACAATAATACTCCTGTCCATCTAAGACTATGTATCTGCAAAACAGGGGAAGTGGAGAATATCAAACATTACCTTTTACATTGTCCTCTATATATCTCCTAGACAAAGGTTTCTTGAATGTATTTTACATTCCCTTTCCGACAGATCTTGCCTTCAGCAGATTTATGTCTTTTAGGCTGGCAACAATGCATTTGTTACTTCTATGATAAGCAAAATTTGGTTTAGCTGCTAGCAAGATTAGAATCAATTTTCTCGATCGGAATGACAGCTAGAACCATTCTAGTTTTATGTTTCTATTATTTTATCATTAATGATGTATTGTTGTTTTTCATTGATGGGCCTCTCTTATTAATTGTACTATGTTGCTTTATTTGTAGTTTTTGTGCCTTGATCTTTTTATACTGTTTTTGTATTTGCTGATTGGATCTATTTTATATTGTTATGGCTTTTAGCTTTTAACAATAAACTTCTGTATGTATGTAAACACCCACCAATTTTAAGAGTTTTAAAGCATAAAAGAGGACACATTTTTATACTAGAGCAAACCCTTTTAGACAGTAAGATTCCATTTGATCACCCTCCACCTAAGCAAGCTGGAGAAATCCCTTCCTGTCATAGCAAAACTCCCATGTTTTCATTTTTTAAACTCTTAGCATCCCTGCCCCCTTCTAAAATGGACACAGGAAATCAATTCTTCCAAGATCCCAGTCATCCCCCCCCCCCCCCCCAACGACCCTCCAGCAATGCCAACATGCCACTTCCTTTCTCCTCTTATGAATTATGGATAACTTTCATTTATTTATTCATTTATTTTAGAAACATCATAAACTGGGACACTGCAAATTGAGACTTGCTTGTAGTACTGCTAGAAAACTTGAGCTTTTGCAGTACAGTGGACCCTTGTTATACGCTGGGGTTTGGTTCCAAGATCCCCCGTGTATAACAAAATCCGTGTATGCTCAAGTCCCATTAAATATAATGACATAGCAAAATGGTGTCCCTAATAAAAAAAGAACATCAAGGTAAATTTATACTTTTTTTGAACATTTTCAAAGCGTGTATGCTTGAATCCGTGTATAAGGGCCAACTGTATTTATTGCAATGCTATGACTTTCATCTGATGACATTTCTAATAAATATTCAGTAGAACTGTTCACATACATCCTTTTCTGTTTATTTAATAAGGAAATACATATGTTACCGATATTTTATTAGTGCCAATAATCACAAAGATAACCGTGATAATTGCTCCCATGTCAGTTGAATGGAATGAGATGCTTCATTGGAAGAAGGCACAATTCATTTTAAGGTCTGTTTTATTCATAAATCCAGTCATGAGCACACAATTTGAAGTCCACAAGTTCTGCAGGCTTGAACCACAGGTTGATCTCTTTCTGAGCACTCTCAACAGAGTCACTGCCATGGATTATATTCCTTCAGAGAAAACGAAGAATTCAGTTATAAGACTTGTATGGAATTAGCTATTTTTTGAGTCTGTAATGGGCTACTCACAGCTAAGCCTACAACACTTGAACTTCTATTTTTTTTATAAGCCTAACTACCCCACATTTTCCAGTTATGACCTAACAATTTCTCAACCACGCACACATTAGACACATCACCTTCAATCAATTAAGAGTAACTGCTTAACTGTAATGGTAGCATAGCTCTTTATATTGCCATTCATATAGAACAGATCTACCATCAAGACCTGAAAGAAAATGAACAGTTGTAAGCATGGCAATCAAAGTAGCCCCGAACAAGCAAATTAGCCTGTCCTGTAACACAAAAGTACAGCATTCTGCTTGAGAAATATGGGTGCTTTACAGACTGCCCAAAAAGGGCGGTCTGCCAGCGCTGTCATTTGCTGCACAGAGGAGCACCAGCGGCCAAACCGCACAACTCCTCCGCGCAACAAAAAGAAGCTGCAAAATGCAGCTTCTTGCGGCACCCTTATGACACCACAAGGTGCCAATGGCGCACTTGCGGTGTCATAACGGTGCTGAGACGTGCAGACGCTAACATCTGCTACGTCAAAATGGCGGCGCCCGTGTAGAACAGGCGCTGCCATTTTGTACGCACTCGGCATGTACTAGGGTTAGGGGCGTCCAAAAAGGATGCCCCTTTCTAACCCTAGTATGTGCCGCGCATGTACTTTCCGCCCGTGTGGAACAGGACGCAGATAGGCTATAGATCTACCATCTCCTTGATGAAGTCTCTTATCCTGTATACTTTCTTTTAAAGAGCTTAAAAACTAGTAATATTTCTATTATTATTATTATTATTATTATTATTATTATTATTATTATTAACAGCAGCTTCTAAATATTATAACATGCAATAAGGTAAATTCTAATACCAACCTGCCCACTTGAATGCAGAAATCACCACGGATAGTGCCAGGTTTAGAATCTGCTGGGTTAGTTTCTCCCAACATGAGCCTGCCTGTCTTCACAACATTGAGCCCTTCCCAAACCTGTAAGAATAAACTTGCTTAGAAAATGTGTATTGCCTGTCAACTTATGGTGATGCCATGAATTTCACAGTGTTTAGGCAAGTATGGCTACCCACAGTATTTTATCAAAAGAAAGAGCTAAAAGTTTTTTGGTGAAAAAGTTAAGACTTTTGAAAACCTAAGGAAGTCCCTGTTAAGCTAATTCAGGCATTTAATACACATGACAACAAAGAAGCTGAGCTCAGAGAAGAGTAAATGTAAAGCCACTAGAGATGCATGACTTGACTTATGGTTGTAGCAGTTAATACTCTGGAACTACTGGTAATTAGGACCAAATGGAGACACTGTTTGTTTGTTTTCCATAAGATACCTGGTTTCTGAAGAAGCATCAACAGCTTCCCTTAGGCTCCAGTCTTCTAAAACACATTTACATCACAGATGTACTGTTAAGTCTCAGAAATTCCTCTATTTGAAGAAGTGAGTAATTACATTGAGATTTCCCTTAAGTTTTTAAAACTTAACCTTTTAACTTGAAATGGGAAAGAAAATGTTGATTTGATTATTCAGGAAGAAGTTTACCATTTAGACTGCCCAACCCTGATAACATTAGATAATACCTACAGAAAAGAATTCAGAATTGAAGGTTGTTCCCCCCCCCAAATAAAGTATATCACCTACACATTTTATTCTACTGCCACAATACAAGAGACAGATTGTTAAGTGAGAGGGAATGGGATTTATGTTCATATTCCAGAAGAAAACTGCAAAATGACTACATTCCTGAGCTGACTCATTGTTCCCTATTTTCTCTTTAATAAAGATTGGTATGGCCATGTGTGATGAGGACTAATGGAAGTTGCAGTTGAAAGAATACCCGAGGACCATATGTTCATGTCCCGTGGTCTAAAGGGAGTAAACCTTAACATCCATAAAGTGGCTGTGAATTCATATATGGATACTTACCATGGCTACTATAGGGCCAGAATTCATGTACTGAACCAGACCAGGGTAGAATGGCCTATCTTTCAGGTCAATGTAATGCTGCTTGAGGAGTTCTTCAGAAGCCTAGAGAGAAACAAAGCACAGCAACAGATTCATACCCTATTCCAGTGATGGCGAACCTATGGCACGCGTGCCAGAGGTGGCACTCAGAGCCCTCTCTGTGGGCACACATGATGTTGCCCTAGCACAGAGTTTGCCAGAGTTTCTTACTAGAAAACCAGAGGGACGTGGCACTTTGCAATAAATGGGGTCTGGGTTGCAGTTTGGGCACTTGATCTGTAAAAGGTTCACCATCACTGCCCTATTCTCAGTTACAAAAAGGAGCTTCTTATTTACCCCAACTTTGAATCCTTCCACAATGTCTGAAAGACTACTATGTCATACTGCAAGTAATAAGATACATATAACTAAACTTACAGTTAGGTTGTGACAAACTGGTACCTTATATTTGGAAAGGCAGCTTCAAGAGATCTAGCAAGGCTATTGCTGAACAGACCACCTGTTGCTTTACCCAGTACAACCTTCATATCACAGTCATACAAGTTTATTTGTACAGTACTGTATTTCACAAGTTGCTTCAAGAAGAAATGGAAAATTACTAGGCAGATCAGTCTGAAGATAAAACTGAATCAGCTGAAAGGCTACACTGTTACTATATCAAAAATAATTAGGACACATTTTTGTCCTCTTATCTACCTTCATATGCGCCAAGTACGTATGTACAATGCTTATGATTTAACATGCAATATAAATCAACTGATACTTAAAAACTGTATGGCCATCAGTACATGTTGAAATATTTCAAACTACATCACAAATAATCAATTTTAAGAATATGCTAAATCATACTGTTTCCTCTTCATATCCACCTTTGATTTTGTGCTATCTCTACAAGCCTCCCATCTTAACTCTCTTCCTCATACAAACATACGTGTGCAAAAATAACTTTTGGGGGGGGGGTAACATGGCAGGACTATATTTATAGGCCTCTATATTGATACAAGACTACTGCCAAGATGCTGTGCATGCAGCCCTGTTTCAAAGAATAGCAAAATTTTTGTGCATATATTCATTAGCTTTTACACACAGAGGTTTGCTGCATGCACATAAAAATGAAACTTACATGCAAAAATTTCATAGCTACCAGACGAAAACCCTTCTGTTCAAATCGTTTGATGATGTCACCTACTAATCCCCGCTGGACTCCATCAGGCTTGATGGCGATGAAGGTGCGCTCTGTGTTTGGAGCCATTATTACACTGCAAGAGAAACACAAAGAGAACCCAGTAAGAGAGCAAGAGCCAGTCAGACCATCTTTACTTTAAAGAAAAGTGACAAAGAGGAACCATCAGCAAGATTGTATATGAAACATATGAAAGAGGTATTATGAAGGAAGGAAGGAAGGGCTGAGTGAACCAAGTATGCTTAAACTGAGGGGAAACATGACATCCCTCTTCAACTAGCTGGAATGGCTGTTACCAAAGGTGACTCTCTGCTGCTCCAGAGAGTATGACCAAATCAAACAGGGAAGTTACAGGGCAGGGGATTTCTCATTTAACGATAGGAGGTTTCTTGTTAGGAGAAAGCCCAATCGTGTTAGATCTTGGCTTTCTATTTGAGTAGAATGTCTCCTCTTGATCTCTGAAGAGTTCCCTGCCTTGCACTGTGGTGCATAGATATGTCCTAGTTTGCTTTTGCCTATGTAGATATGTTACAGTTAGGGGGAAGTCACAAGTCCTCACTATGTGGAGCAACCACCCCTGAAATTGGAGAGCAAAGGAAAGGAGAAAATCTCCTGCTCTCCTCTCCTTTCCTTTCTCTTTCCAGGCCTCCACCATTTCCTTTATGCTGTCCCATCCTTATTCCAGCCTTCTCTTCATTCCCATCATCACCCACAGAACTTGTCTGTCCCCTCTTTTTTCCCAACCTCCACCCCTCCTCTTCCTCCTAACATTCCTTCAAATGAATTGCAGTTTATTGTATTTGGGAGGTAGGTTAGCAGTGAAACCAGTCAGGGAAATGTGCATGAGTCCTAGCAGCTTTGACTTTTCCGGATTTTATTATTCACAGATTTGATTAATAGGTTCTCTCTAGTAATCTCTAGGTCCTCTAGAGTCACTCTGCTGGAAGTTGACCATAAAATCTCACTGGAGGACCTAGAGATTCCTAGAGAAAACGCTTCTCTAGGCTTTTTTGTGGGGTTTTTGGGCTATGTGGCCATGTTCTAGAAGAGTTTCTTACTGACGTTTTGCCAGCATCTGTGGCTGGCATCTTAATAATAATAATAATAATAAGTTTTATTTATAGACTGCTATTCCGCAATGATCATAGTGGTGTACAGTAAAAATTGCAATACAATACAAAAAATTGCAAGGCCTCTCAGAGAATGCTTGCCTGGAAAGGAGCTGGCTATATATATTGTATGACCTGGAAAGGCAGGAGTGATTTGCATGTATGTTGCTAATGGCAGTCCTCAAGGTGCGAGGGTCTGCACAAGAGGATTGATGTCTGCTTGATTAGTGCTCATTGTCTGCTGGGAGATTTCTCATTTGCATTTGCAGTCTCCCAGCAGACAATGAACACTATCAAGCAGACAGTAATCCTCTTGTGCAGACCCTTCTACCCTGAGGACTGCCATTAGCAACAGAGCAATACACACACAAATCACTCCTGCCTTCCCAGGTTCACACAATACAGTCATCCCTCCATACTTGTGGCTTTGGCATTTGCGGCTTTGATTATTCATGGATTTCATTAATATGTTCTCTCTAGGAATCTCTAGGTCCTCCAGTGCAACTCTGTGGTCAACTTTAACTAAAAGTTGCACGGAAAGACCATTTGTAGCTACTCCAGTGCCATTCTATGGTCAGTGTATGTTGGACATTGACCACAGAGTTGCACTGGAGAACCTAGAGATTCCTAGAGAGGTGTCCTCTCAGGTTAAAACAGTGTTTTTGTTATTTGCGGTTTTTCCATATTCACGGAGGTCTTGTTCCCCTAACCCTAGCGATTATGGAGGGACAACTGTATATATACACATGCAAATCCTTTCCTGGCAAGCATTCTCTGAAGATGCCAGCCACAGATGCTGGTGAAACATGAGGAAGAAACTCTGCTAGAACATGGCCACAGAGCCCCAAAAGCCCACAAAAAACTATGGGTGCCGGCCATGAAAGTGTTTGACTTCAGTTCTCTAGGCATTTGTAGGTCCTCCACCACGACTCTATGGATCAGAGAATTGTGCTGGAGGAGCTGGAGACTCTCTCATGCTAAAGCCGCGAGGCTTTGTATCTGCCGTGTTGCCACTTTGAGGGGAGCCCCACTGCTTTCTAACTTCGCATTGAAGAGAGAGAGAGGCCACTGTTATGGGGGAATGTGGCCCCACAGCCTTTGCCCCGCCCGGAGAGGGCTTGGGAGGCAGGGCTTTTGGAGCCTGGCCTCCAGTCCTTCTCCAGCACGAACAGCGAGTAGGGATTTAGGTCCGCGTTGGCTGTCGGCTTCCATTTCGGAGCGGACTACATTATTATTATTGTTGTTGTTATTCTGCTGGTGCTGTTTGTGTCTCCGCAGGGCCCTCGGCCTCCTGCTCCTCCTGCTGCGTCCGGACGTGGCGGAGGGGGCAATCAGCCGGGGCCCTCGGCTTCCTCCTCCTGCTCCGCCGCCATGATGCCTCTCTCTCTCTCTCCCGCGTGGGGCCCGCAGGCAACCCTTCTTGGTCCCAGCTTCCCCGCAGGCTGCCCCCGCCCCACCGGGCCTCCTTCCCCCGAGGGCTCTGTCCCGGGGAGGCCAAGGGCGCCTTGGGACTCGTCTGGAGACAAAAGGCCGGCGCTGTGTATGTCAAGGCTACACACAACAAGGCACTCCCGCTCTCGGCCAGGGCTGCAGTGGCGGAGTCCGCCTGACAGAGGCCCCAGAGGCCCCCTTCCACTCGGCTAACATGGCGGGGCCCTCTCCCTCCCCTCACCTGAGCGAGAGAGAGCGCACTGCGGAGGCGGCCGTCTCCTTCGGGTCCTTCAGGGGAAGAGGCGGAGCCAGGCCCAGAGCCAGGGAAGAAGGAAGGAAGGAAGGAAGGCTCCCTGCCTTCGGCGCCTCCTCCTCCATTTCCCCCGCCCCGCCCCTCCACAGACACAGCAGCAGCAGGGCCCGCGCCACAAGAGGAACGGCCCACTTGCAGACAGAGCCCCCTTTGGCACCGCCTTGGCTCTTTCTGGCCCAGGGCCACATGGGACTCCGCCAAGGGACTTCTGTCAGACACCGAGCCTCCTCCGCAGAGGGACAACACACCGCGAGACGGTCATCCAGGGGTAGCTGTGTCGGCCATTCAGGGATACCTATCAGGGATGCCTTTCTTAGCCCCCCGAAATGCCCAAGAGACTTGTCGCAAGCTTTGGAGCTCCATGGGCTTCTTCGCCAGGCAAGATATCACAAACAAGGGGAGATGTTAGTCAGATGCCATCATGCTCTTTCAGCCCTTAGTAGAGATGGGAGGATGGGGAGGAGGATAGCTTCTGCAGGCAGGCTCCTCAGTCTAAGCGGCTGGCAGCATGAGCTTCCCTAGACTTCAGTCTCCTTCCTCAGATGCATTTAGTGGAGGGAAATCAGGGACAGACAAATGTATGCCATAGGTATGTCAGGATGTACATTCAAATTCACAATCCTTTGGGTATGGAAATGAAGTGGCAAGTCCAAGGCTAACCATGGTTGTTTGTGGAGAAAGACATAGAAAGGAGATGGAAGGCCAGTAGTCTGGCCTTGGAGCCTGGGCTGGAGGTGGGGAGGAGGCAGGAGTCTAGGATGGGGTCAGAGAGAGATGAAACGCCTGCAATCGGCCAGGAAGCCTTTGGCCCCCTTCAATCCACTGCTCAGGGACTGCACTTTAGGGATGAATTTGGTTGGTCAATAAAATGTATCACTGATGGATTTCTATTAACCCAGGATTGCCTAGCACTGAGCCAAGGCAGTTAAAGTGGTGTCAAAGGGATTATTTCTTCAGTGTAAATGCAGCCTTAGAGGAGGTTTAAGGCCTTTAGCCTCAGTGAGGTCAGGATGACCAGACACCCTCCTTTTCCCGGACATGACCAGCCTTCTCTGTGTAGAGGACTCTTGTAGGACCTTTGAGACTCACTGAAAGAAGTTGGCAGCATGCGTTTTCCTAGACTTCAGTCTACTTCCTCATAACTTTAGTCTGCCTGGTCAACGGTTGGTTGTAGGCGTTCCTCTGTTTTAGCAAATTCAGGACATGCCACAAGTCCACAGATTTCCATAAAGTAAAAAGGGTTAGCTACCTTTCTGAATTGGAATTATCAACGATCTCTACTTGTGCTTTGAAAGCGATCTACTCTTTCTGATCTTCCTGATCAGGGCTGCAAGTTCAGACTCTGCAGTTTGAAGTGGAATACGCTGCACTGTTCTCAAAAGTGTTACTAGGTTTACAGTCTCACACCTTTTCATCAAGACGTCCCACTGAAACCCCTGGCCCTGACCAACCGTGCATTAGTGTGACTGTAAATGACCTTTGGTGTGGCTATATAACTTCTTTGTCCTTCATAGAAGAGTATTTGCTAGTTTTATTAATATCTTATCTTTCATCAAAAGAGTTCAAGCTACATGCCTATCCATACCCTTTTCATAACATACCTGTGAAGTAGGATAGGCTGCGAGTTAGTGGCTGGCCTGAAGTCCTCTGGTGAGCTTCATGACTAAGTGCCATGGACCTAGAGTAGGAGGAGGTTGTGGGGGCAAGACCTGGAGGGAGAGCTAAGCCCACTCAAACGACAGGCAAAATTGGACCACCAAGAGCCTATGTAGTTGAACCTCCTCAGGCATTAGCAAACAGAACTGTAATAAATGACCAAGCACCAAAAAAATACCAAGATAGTGATGGCCATTGAGCCCTCCTAAGAATAATAAAGCCTGCAATCTGCTGTACTGCACACTTACTTGGTATAATGCTACACTAAACACATGCAGGGCAAACTATCATATGACACACACACACAGCCCCATGACTTAAAATTATTCATATGGCTCCCAGGCGAAATCAGTCCCTTGAGTTGTTGATATTCATCCCTCTATACCATTTCTGTGCTCAAAATCCACCCCCTCCAAATATTTTATTAGTACTGGGGGTGGCAGTAATAGGCACAATACAGATACTCCATAGTAGAGGATATTCAGGAGGGCAATTACTAGCAGGAAAACTGTTTAGCATTACTTTGCCCCCAGTGCTCTACTTTGGAGAGATGTACAGCTACTTTTAAGTTTGGCGGGAAAGGAGAGTACAGTTGATCCAGTCATTAAAGACAGTTTGGTATTCAAACATGCTAAACTATGGTTTACAGCAGGAGAAGGGCCAGTGTACATGCTTTGTGTTCAGAAGGTCTCACTATCAACATCTCCAGTTAAAAAGATCAGCTAGCAGATAACAGGAAAGATTTTCCCGTTGTTATATTGCTGGAGCCAGTCACAACAGATAAGAAGGATACATATCTTGGGTTCATTTTTGAGAAAACAAACCGTATGCTTCCAAATGCACAGGCAACTCATAATTATAGCTGCCCATTTGCCTTCATTTTCTACCAGTCTCTGCACTTCAGTCTCCTGAAGCTTTTTCAGGAGAGTAATTCACACATCATTTAAATATCTAATTATTATCAACAATAGCATTGAATCCTAAGTTAGGTGAACTTCCACTGATATCAATGGGACTTTAGGCATGGCCAACTCACATCATTTTAAATGGGAAATGATATTGTGGAACCTTAAAGTCTTTTATTTTCCATAAGCTTTTGGGACTGCAACATCAGTGCAGGTTTATTTCACAAAAGCTTATCCCAAATAATAAATGGTCAGTCTTGAAGGCATCACCAGATTCTTTGTTGTTTCAAAAGACTAACATGACTGCTCCTCTGGAAATGTTTGCAATAGGAACTCAGTTCAACAACCTGGCTTCATCCATGATCTGAAAACCATTGTTTCTGAATTTTGGTTTCCTGCTACACCACAAACTTCCCCCCCCCCCATTCCAGACACCCTCCCAGATCATAAATGAGATTGCTCAACTCTGGTTTGGCATGTTATCTGAACTGAACCTGTTTGTGTATGTTTCATCTCATAATCCTGATAAGAGAAGACAACATGCATGCGGATGTAATAAAGAAAATGGATAGCTCAGCTGAATGAAGCAGCGGTTCTGTAATATCCTTATTTTCTGACAGAATGGCAGAAATGAGTAACAGAAGGACAGAGCTTACTGAATGGCCTCACACATTAATCTTCTTTTCTCATAAAAGTACATTTCATAAGCAGCTATATTTATCATGGCTTAAAATGACACAAGTGAGCAACGCTGGGGTGAAGGAGGGGGAACAAAGGAGTAACCATCTGTGTAAAGCTTTATTTTCAAAGTGATATTGTAACCCATGCATATCCATTTGGAACAACATGGTGTTCAACTCAACATAGGAAGAATTTGCATCAAAATACGTCCTTAGCAAAAGCTTATACTGAAATAAACTGGTTATTCTTTAAGGTGCTACAAGACTATTCATTTTTATATTGAAACAGTAACATGGTTATCTTTGCTAACATTTGTTACACTATATACAGCTTCATTACAGTACAACTTTTATCATTCTTCACTATGTGGTTATTTACTCGGTATAACAATTACCTTATAATGCAGTGGTTTACCAGACTTAGAGCAGCCATCACTTGGCATTTTAAGGTTAAAGCAGCTGTTCTGCTGATCAGTGTCAGGTAATACAGTATAATGTCTTTGCCAAATCACTTGTACAACCAATTCTGTAACCAAGGTATACATTATCATCTTTGAAACACATAACCATAAGCTTAGTCTAAAATACTGGGTTAGATCTAGTTAATACAATCAATTTAAGATCTGCATTTTGGTCCAGCACTACAGTCACCCCTCCGTTTTTGTGAGGGATCTGTTCTGGATCCCCTCCCCACAAAAATGGAAAATCGCCAATGTTGGAGTCCCTATTGACACAAATGGCCGTGCGCTCCTATGCGCCATGGTGTTGCCCTCCATTTGCCCCACGTATTTCCAAGGGACGCGGACTCCAAGTCTGCGAAAATGGAGGGGCAACTGTACTATTGGGCAGAGTGAGACATACACACCAGGCAGTTGATTTTGACTGTCATGAAAGTGGAGCAAATTGCTATTTTATTTTACTTTTCATTGTATTTTTTCTTATTCTCAGGGAGAATTTATTTTGGAATTTTCTACTCTCAATACTAAAAAAAAATCCTAAAGCAGACAAATAAAATAAATTTGCTAGACTTTGGTATTACACAGTATGATTTGGCTAGGAGAGGGAGCGGGAGCATTTCCCTTTTTCACCTCAAGTAGTAGAATAAATAGTAAATAAATAAATTATAATTCAGTAAGTAAAACCTTTTTGTTCAGGCAGAACATCAAACATTATGATATATGTATTTTAAAATACAACTAATGCTTCCAAAAATATACTTGAAAGCATGTTGTGTGTGTAGAAACACAACCTTAAAGAAGAATTGTGGTAGGGGAAGTTTAAAGACCAATTGTCAGTGGAACAATAGGAAAATCTAGGGTAACATACTAGGTTTCAGCTGTAAATCCATTCATGATCACACTTTGTGTACTCAACCAGTTCTTCAGGAGTGAACCACAGGTTGATTTCCGTCTCCGCGTTTTCTACAGAGTCACTGCCATGAATTATATTTCTAAACAAATATAAATAAATTTAATTAATTGGTGATATGTTAAACAAGCAGACGTTTACAAATGCAGGAATAATATAATAGCTTTTTATTATCTTCCCTTTAAGAAAAAACAAGGATATTTTTTGCCATTTTAATATTGAAGGAGGGCCAGCATGGTGTAGTTTACTGGACTATGACTAGAGACCAGGGTTTGAACCCTTGCTTGGCCATAGAAATCCACTGAATGACCTTGGGAAAGTCACATCCTCTCAACTTCTGAATAAGACAAGGGTACCTCCCTCTGAACAAATTATGCCAAGAAAACCTTGTACTAGATTTGCCTTAAGGTCGCTAAAAGTTAGAAACAACTTGAAGACACACAAGACCAACAAATAGTCTTGGAGAGTGTATGCATGGATTTCTAGGATGTTCCCAGACTAGTGGGCCATGCCTAGTGCTAATAACTAAAAGATATTACAGAACTATTCCAGGAGAGAAGAAAGTGCGGCCCATGAGCTATACAGTACTTAGCTCATGGATCCACGTGTGGCCCTGGAAGATTTGGGAGCCCAAACCGCTTGAAGACACACAAGAATAACAAATAGTCTTGGAGAGTGTATGCATGGATCTCTAGGATGTTTCCAGACTGGTGGGCCATGCCTAGTGCTAATAACGAAAAGACATTACAGAACTATTCCAGGAGAGAGGAAAGTGTGGCCCATGAGCTGTACATAGCTCCTGGATCCACTTGTGGCCTTGGAAGATTTGGGGGCCCAAATTACATTTCAATTACAACCCCCAACAAAGCTCACTCAGAGAGCCACAAAACTTGGCCCCTATTATTGCTAAGTCCTAGAAAAATGGTAAAATAGCTGTTTTTTGGCTGAGGTTCAGAAGCGGAAGTGACATGACATCACCTTCCACTCCTTTGCACTGGTCTAAGACCATAAAAGCTTTTTTTTTTAATGACATCATTTCTGGTCATGCTGTGAATGGTGGTGTGAACCATGAGACAAGCAAATGGCTCCTGTCCACCCATGAGTTATTCTTCCTACCCCACTTAATACAAGGGTGGGCAAGCTCTTCAGGTCAGGGGATCAATTTTTAGCATCCAGACATAATACAGGTTATACCAGTCCCCTGCAAGAGATGCAAACAATGTGCAGAGGAGGAGAGGAAGGAAAGGCAGAGAAGGGAGGAGAGAGAGGAAAGGAAGTAGCCAGAAGTCCACTTTTGGTTTTGTAGTCTTCCTGCTCAGGGGCAAGGTGTAAGGTTTACACTTTCTTTTAAGACAAAACTGCAATACCTGGAAGTTTCCAAGACCAGAAAAATTATTTTATACAGAAATTTTCTCCCTTATTTTAAGGCAAAACTGTCATTCCTGGGAATTCCTAGGAGCAGAAAAGGCTATTTTTACACATCTTATTTTTTCCAATTAGGAGGTTGGAGCTTGGGGCCCACTGCCACTCAGCCCACAGGATTCCTGTCCTTGGCATAATGGGATTTTTGTGTCAAGAACAAAGGCAGAAAACTGGGGAACGACTAGAGGCCTGCAAATGGAAGACAGCATAATCTGGATGTACGTTTATAAACTGTTGATTAGTTGATTGCAAAATGGAAGCACCCATACTTGATTGTTTTGAAATAATATCTCCCCAATTATGTTCCAGTAGATTGTTTAGTGGAATTCACATACACCTTTGAAAGACAAAAATGCCTAAATGCGATGGTTAAACCCAACTACAGTAGACCCAAGTAGAAAAGAAGATCTGACTCAGCAGGTTCCTATTTATTCAATGGGCTGGCTCTAGTTGGGATGAACAATTGGATCTAGGCCTCAGTATCTTTGATAGCTGTGAATAAAGCAACTTAGATTACTAGTGCTGGTGAACCATTGTTTCTTCCCCAGAGGGCCACATTTAGATGTAAAGTTTTCAGCAGTCCTTTAAAAAAAATCCTTATCTTGGGTTTAATTGAGCAGTATTATTCATCTCTTGGATAGAAACTACCAGAAGATTGTATTCCTCTGCTTACCGCAGTCTCCCATGCAAGCCCACAGTGCTTTGTAGCATTAATGGGCACTGTCCAACAGATTTGAGGGGGGACTGAAAGGGAGGTTGAAAGAGAAGCCTCTTTTGTACAAATATAAGTCTGTTCATGTATCATTGGATTTCACCACTTGAAAATAATGCAGTGCACCAGAGAAATCCAGGAGAAAATCTGCATGTCTTTTATTGACTACAGCAAAGCCTTTCATTGCATAGATCACAAAAAGTTATGGCCTGAGCTTAGAGGAATGGGAATGCCACAACATCTGACTGACCTGATGCATAACCAATACCTGGGACAAGAGGCTGCCATTAGAACAGAATAGAGATAAGTGGTTCCCAGCTGGAAAAGGGTTCAGGCAAGGCTGCATACTATCACCTTATTTATTCAATCTATATGCAGAAAATATTATACATAGTGCAGGCTTGAACTCAGAGGGAGCAGCAGTGATGATGTAAGGAAGGAGCAATAACAACCTAAGATATGCAGCTGACACAATACTACTAGTAGGAACAAATGAAGACTTGGACCAATTACTTAAGAAGGTCAAGAAGGAAAGTGCCAAGGTTGGATTATACTGAACATGAAAAAACCAAAAATAATGATCACGCAAGATCTACAATAATTTATCCCAGACAATTAAAAAATTGAAATAGTCAAAGACTTCCCGTGTCTTAGTCCAAATGCTGATCAGAACAGAGACTGTGGCAAAGAATTCAGAAGAAGACTAGGATTGGGAAGGGCAGCTATGAAAGAACTGGACAAAATCATAAAATGTAAGGACTTAACTCTAAACACTAAAGGAATAATAGTCCTAGCCATTCCCCATTACCATGTACAGATGTGGGAGCTGGACCATAAAAAAACAAAACAGCCAATAGGTAGAAAATCAAGTAATTTTAGATGTGCTGGAGAAAAGTACTAAGAATGGCCAAGAAGACAAATAAATACATTCTAGAACAGATCAAGCCTGAACTCTCTCTAAAAGCCAAGATGACTAGAATCATAGAGTTGGAAGAGACCGCAAGGGCCATCCAGTCCAACCCCCTGCCACGCATCAAAGCATACCTGACAGATGGCCATCCAGCCTCTGTTTAAAGACTTCCAAGGAGGGAGACCTCACTATATTCTGAGGGAGTGTCGAACAGCCATTACTGTCAGGAAGTTCCTCCTTATGTTGAGGTGGAATCTCTTTTCCACCTAAATTGAGACTGTTGTACTTTGGCCACATCGTGCGAAAACAATGAATCATCAGAAAAGACAATGATGCTAGGAAAGGTGGAAGGTATTACATAGGAAGACTGCATGCCAGATGGTTAGACTCAGTCAAGGAGCCCACAGGCTTGTGCCTGCAGGACCTGAGCAGAGAGGCAGAGGACTGGGAGTCTTGGAAATATCTCATCCACAGGGTTGCCATCAAATTGAAGTTGATTTGAAGGCAGTTAACAACAACAACAAAACTACAAAATGCTATAAAAGCATATCACAAACTGAGCTTTTAATAGATTTTAACAGGCTGTTCTTGATTGGGTTTTGTTTTGTTTTTTGCTCTGAATATATCTCAAGGCCATAACTTGCAGTACTATAAGGAATTGTGTAACTAACAGGAAGAGGTCTTCAGCAGGAAGTTTGAGAAGTAACAAAGAAAGATGCTATGACAATGTGAAAATAGAAGCTTCTTAGGCACCTGGGATTTCTGGGTCACTTTCTGAAAACAAAACACAATGACAGGTAGGCAAGGCATGCCCGTGGACCAGATGCAGCTCTGCCACATGCACATGCATCTTCTTGCAGAACTGTACTTGTGGAATCCTCCAGGAAGTAATCGTCCTTGGAAAGTAAGTACACTTTTCTCATACTCCTTGTTCTTAAAGGGAAATTCCTTTTTGCTTCTACTGCCACTGTATTACCTGATTTCAGTGCTTGAGTGCATTCCCTGGGTTGTGGGGTACAACCTTTGCCCTGAACTGATAGAAGGTGCCCACTCCTGCACTAAGAGAAGCTCCAGAAGCTTCACTATTGTAACTATTCCCTTTCATCCCATATGTAAATTTTTTAATTTTAAAACACACATGTTATTTATTGATCATTTCCTATATCCCATACTATAGCATGAGATCTCAAAAGTCACTGAGATTCAGGCCACAATAACAGTTCCCAGAAAATCTGATGTACTATTTTTTCAGTGCTCAGGCTTAGTAGAGACTATTACTACCCGGCAATTTAATTTTACAGTAGATTGGTTCAGAATTTACCTGCCAACTTGTACACAAAAGTCCCCACGAATTGTGCCAGGCTTGGAATCTGCAGGATTGGTTTCTCCCAGCATTACTCTCCCAGTCTTCACTACATTAAGACCTTCCCATACCTTCAACAAAGAACTCAGATTAAAAGGACTAACATAGTAAGAGTCAGTATACAATAAGTTAACTGTGCCATATATACACCTACTTGGACATTAAGGTCATTTACAAAAGCCCTCTTCTGTGTACACTCCAAATGAGGTGAGATGGCATTTATTTATGGAAATAAAGTTTTCAGTGCTGGCAGCCTGGTTGGGTAAAACCAGAGAAACTTGTTTTCTGTTTGTCTTGTACTGTTTTCCAGCACCAGGACTGTGCAATAGCAATGGTTCCCAAACTTTGATCTTCCGGGTATTTTGGACTTCACCTCTCAGAAGCTCCAGCTAGCTTGGTCAACAGTCAAGAATTCTGGGAGCTGAAGTCCAAAACACCTGGAGGACCAACGTTGTGTCATAAGATTGTGTTTAGGATTTTAATATGTTTTATATTTGTACATCTCTTTTATGAGCTCTGAAGGTTATCAGCAGTTCAAAGTTATCAGCTGGTTCCCTTGTTGGCAGACACATAGTCACTTTTACATGGAGCTGTGTCCAATGGGTAGTACACTCAGCCCTCCATATCCACAGATTCAACAATCCACATCATGAAAGTATTAAAAATATATGAATTCCAAAAAGCAAGACTTGATTTTGCCATTTTATACAAGAGACGCCATTTTAATTTATAGCTATGTACTCTAGTACAGTCAAACATGTTGCAAACTTCCATGTCTGTGGTAAATTATCAGATATGGACAGCCTGTTAGAGCTGAGAGATGTTGCCATGTCACCTCTCAAGAGCCAGTTTGGCCCTCCCCTCTGTGACAACCACAGCATAAGAGATTGGAAAATCACATAGAACAGAAAGCATCTCTTCCTGTAATCCTCACTGGCAGGATAATTCTCACTTATGATATTGCTTTATAGTGACTTGAACTTTTAAGCACCACGCTTATGGAAGCTATACAAGGAGACAATAGGATCAAGGAGGTGTGCAGTTATTATGGTCATTACAGTGTGCCTTTCTCTTATGTTCTGGACCCCCCTGCGTAAGGGAAATACCACGTATGCCCAAGCCGCATTGAAAACAACGGGCTTGTGTATGCGGCACGGCACGCGTGTCATTGCCTCTTCCAGTGAGTGGCTGGCGCACCCGCGAATCATGCAAGTGCACTATACTTGTTTGTATATTGCAGTTGTGGCCAAATTGCTGTTTGAGAACAGAATACTGACTACTGTACATGATTGATTAAGTCATATTAATCCATAATCTCCTTAGCTTTCTCCACAGCCACAAGAATATATATACATTTTGGCTGTGTTAAGAACTCCTAAATCAAGTATAATCAAGATAATTTGACTCATTTTAAAGCTTTCAGTAACCACATAAATAATATTTATATATTTATATTGCTTCTGTTTATTGAAGACTTACCATGGCTACAACAGGCCCAGAATGCATATATTTAACTAAACCAACATAGAATGGCCTGTCTTTCAGGTCAATGTAGTGTTCTCTCAGGAGATCTTCGGATGCCTGTGGGAACAAAATGCTTAGCATAAGAACTTAAGAGCATCTTATGTCACATAACATTAGCCACAGGAGCAGTATTAATCTTTAAATTGCCTGTTTCCTTTTCAAAGACTGGTCCCAGCACTATATTAAAAAGAGGAGCTACGTAAAACCAGTCTCAAATATTTATTTTGGTTTGTTTGTCAAGATGCTTTCTACTTAAGTCAGTTTCATGGTTAAACCATTTTTGCTGCTCCAAGAATAGCCAAAGCTTTAAGTGTAAAATCTACTATTAAGGACACACCTTTCAGACTAAGGACACCACTTACTAAAATTAGAGTACTCAGCATGGCTTTGTCGTCTGCCAGATTTTGGAAAGATTCCAAAATATTAGGCTATATTGAAAACGAACAGGTATCGCTTTGACTTCCATGTTGAGAAGTGCACCACATTTATTAATTTATGAACTGATAAACTGATTAGCATTTTTATTACACTTTTCATTTCTAAAATTTCAAAGTAGCACACAATCAAAAAGGTACAATAAAGTCAACTACTGTACTAAAAATAATAAAACAATAAAATATTGTCAAACCAATAAAATAGTTAATTAAAATAATTAGCTAGAAAGCAGGGGGAACTGGCAATGGTAAGTGCTGGGTAAATAATCAGAAAACTTTTTGGTTAAGCAAGTACTACTGATGGATGACCACCTTAATAGAAGCAGCAGTGACAAAGAAAACTTACATGCATGAATTTCATGGCTACCAGTTTGAATCCCTTCTGTTCAAATCGCTTGATAATTTCTCCTACCAGGCCTCGCTGCACTCCATCAGGCTTGATGGCTATGAAGGTGCGCTCACTCATTGTCCTTCCACAATAGAAAGCAAGTATTACATCCAGCTATATGTCTCAGTGATAGGAACACAGTCTACCACAGCATTGTGCTATAATATTACTATACAGAATATTCAAACCACAATTATACCAAGCATATACAATCATTTGGAGATAAATAATTTGGATAATAATCATCTTGGTATACAATAATTTGTAAAAGGAAGGATGCAGAAATAAGTTAGTAAATTAAGAGTTACCCAGGAATGGAGATGTAGAATTAAAGAAACAGAAACAATGCTTTAATGTTTACCTAAAATATCTGGAATAATCAATAATAGAATTGTGAGAAAATTAAGAACTAATATTATTGCCAAATGTTCCCCAGCAAGACCAAATACATTACAGTTGTTGAATGATTGAAATGTGGTAATTTTACTTCATTTTTAATTTTAACATAGTCCCAAAGTATTATTTTATATTTCACATGATACAATGTATGAATGTGAATTAATACCACAGTTTATATATTTCACTGTCTTCACACCATACCAGTCTCATTTTCCTGATTTCATTAAAATCTCTACTATGATCATCTGACATTTCTCAGGACCTACTCCTCAAATGTCCATGCATTGCATACCTCTTTCCTGCTCACAGTAAATCCTGCCAAAGTTTTATCTCCTATCCATGGGCGTCCCTCTGCACTCATATCACCATACCTTTTCTGATAGCTTCCTCACTCCTGTCTCCACCACCATGCTTTATATCACCAGAGACACCTCCAGGTTCCCCAAAGCATCCATCCTACCTGCCAGTGAGCTGTTGCTGTTGCTGCTGCTGAGTTGCTTGTGATGGAGGAGGCTGTGGTAACACTGCCACTACTGCAGCCCCCAGCCTGGCGAAAGCCCAGACTCACAGCTGGACTCTTTCCGACAGGAGGCTCGACCCCACGTGCCCAAAGCCGGCTGCTTTGGTATCATCTCTTCTGTTTTTTTGCCAAACGCAGGACCAACTTCTTGGCTCAGTGGACGCCATCTGCTGTTGGTTTCACAGACAGCTGTGTGTATTTTTATATAACAGATACCTAGGCTGCTCAGTTCTCTATCAAAACCAACTAGATTCATACGTTGGCCTTAAAGACTAATTGTCATCAACATATCAAAGGTATCAAAGAACAACTATTTTTGCTCACACAGACTTACATGGCTACCCTTAGCAAATCTGTTGTTCTTCTGTGCCTTCAAGTCAACTCTGACTAATGGAAAACCTATCTTAGGGTTTTACTGGCAACACTTATTCATATGAGATTTGCTGTTGCCTAAGAGAGTGTGACGTGTTCAAAGTTACCCAGTGGGTTTCCATCACTGAAAAGAGATTTGAACCTTGGTTTCCAGAGCTGTTGTCCAACACTCAAACCAATACCCCCATTAACTCCAGGAAACAAAAATCCCAAGATGACCGTCTTCGTAACATGATTTCAGCTAGGGTTGCCATAAGTCAGGACCTCCAAACCGGGACAAATGTAGGACAACATTTTCAAATGTAGGACACATTTTTTTTTTAAAATGGAGGGTACGTGAAAAAATTTGATGATTTTTTAAAAATGTTAATATAAATGCATGTTTCTTAGGCATGATCAAAATGGAGGACATTTTGCCATTACTCCTAGACAGATGGCAGAAATGTACTTCCCTTTCTGGCCAAGCCACCCCCCCTCCCTTCCAAAACACACACGAAGCACATTTGGGCATTTCACTGGGTCCTCATAAGTTGGAAAGCAGCTGAAAGTACACAACAACAACAACAGAGGAGGAAGAAGGGGGAGGAGAAAAATGAATGAGAACGAGAAAGAAGGAAAGGAGGAGAAAGAAGAAAACTAGGAAAAAGAAGATAAAAATAGGAGGAGGGGAAGAAGAAGAGGAGGAAGAGGGGAAAAAACAGGAGGAGGAAGAAGAAGAGGAAGGGGGAAGAAGAAAAGGAAGAGGGGAAGAAGAGGAGGGGAAGAAGAAGAGGAGGAAGAAGAGGAGGAGGGGAAGGACAAGAGGAGGAAGAAGAAGAGGAAAGGGGAAGAAGAGGAGGAGGACAAGAAGAGGAGGAAGAAGAAGAGGAAGAGGAAGAGGGGAAGAAGAGGAGGAGGAGAAGAAGAAGAGGAGGAGGAAGAAGAAGAGAGGAAGAAGAGGAGGAGGAAGGAGGAAGAAGGAGGAAGAGGGGAAGAAGAAGAGGAGGAGGAAGAAGAAGAAGGAAGAGGGGAAGAACAAGAGGAGGAAGAAGGAGGAAGAAGAGGAGGAAGAGAGGAGGAGGAGGAGGAAGAAGAACAAGAGGAGGAAGAGGGGAACAGGCAAGGCTCCCTTCCTTTCTCTGACTTCATGCTGCAGCAGGAGCCGAAGAAGGGGAGGCAGCCTCGCAGTGGCAAGGCTTCCTTCTCCCCCTCGGCTTCATCCCAGGCAGCCGGTGGAGCCGACGAGGGGAGGGAAGCCCCCCACCAAAGGAGAGAGGCCTACACAGGCCTCTCTCTTTCCCCTGCCATCGCTGCCGTGCTAAACACACAGCAAATGGCGGCCCCAAACTCCCCAACGCCCCAACGCCCTGCCCAGGCCTACCTGGGCTCCTCCTCCTCTGGGCCAGCCGCTTCCCCTTGTGGGCAGTTGGAGACACTGCAGCTTCTCCTATGGAGAAGCCTAGAGGAGGAGGAGCTGTGGGCCTTCGGCAAGCGCTGCGGAGGTGCGAGAGCGCCCGGGCCCCTAGGGGCCCAGGACAAATGGCCAAAACCGGGCCGGGACGCTCCCAGGACCACAAACCCGGGATTTTCCCAGGTAAAACTGGGATATGGCAACCCTAATTTCAGCTGACAACCCTCCTTCATAAACAGTTCTACAACTGGCATTTTGAGATGTTCTTTCCACAGGAAATAAAACTGAGCTAAAACAAGCATTGGTCCTTTCTAAAAAAGAATTTGAATGAAAAAAATTGAATTGTTGGTCACAACTACTTTAACACCTATTTATCTCAATGGATCTATGACATGATCAATGCTGGATCTAGCCTATAGTATTTAAAAAGACTCATGGGCTGGGATGCCAGCAACAGAGAACTCCCATCATCTATCTCCCCATTGCTAAAAAGTGTGGTTACTTTGACTTTGTATTGTTCAGCTGTGACATGCTTGGAACAACATTACACTTTACACATGTTTTAGATAAGCTAAAAGACACAATAATCAGTATGTCTGTACAAATAATGTAATTAATAACAAATTAAATTAAATATTATTTTTCTAAAGGCTGTTTGGGTTATTGCCTAGAACAAGTTTTCCAAAAAATGTGCATTTTGGTTGGCCCAATAAAGGTATCAGTGTTTGGTGGATTTTTTATTTGCTCTATGGCTAACATGACTACCCCTCAATGTTTTTTTTGGGGGGGGAAGGGTGAGCTTGGGCAAGTCACACACTCTAAGCTCCAGAAACCCTTGTGATAGGTTTACCTTAGGGCTGTTGTAAGTCAGCAATAACTTGAAGTTCCACAACAACAAATGTCCTAATTTCCCACGCCACTCCCAGTACCTGCATCCCTGGGAAAGGGAGTGCTAGAAAGCTGCTCCTACATAGGTGGTGTTGTCAGTACTAGCTAAATAAGTCTAGGAATCTCAGTGTAACAGGACTGGAGATTCTGCAGCCTTCCAGATGTTGCCAGACTGCAAATCCCACATGTCCCTCTTCCCCACATAAGATCACTGTAGTGATTACACACAGCCTATTATGATTGATCAGAGTACTGAGTAATATCTAGAAAGAGGAATTTCCAGATATTATTGCTCACCCAACAAATTTAATTATTGCAAATTCTTGTGAAGTTCCCTGTATGTGGCTGTTCTCACATTCTCATGGGCAACCTATTCTTCTACACTCCGCTTCATGTTTATCTCCCACCTTTCAGAAAAAAAGTCCAACAGATCCTGCTCTCAGGGTTAGTTTCATGGCTCATCAGTCTTGAGGCTGATCTTCTAAATTCCAGGTCAGCAGTCTCACTAGTACACCACTGCCTCTCAAAATATTGCATAGCTTTAATATAATTTTAATCTCCTCACCCATCTTGTCCTGTCACTACACCCTTCTTATAATCGTTATTTATACTTCAGTCTTTGGACATTTGTCTTTTAATCCTCTCACTGGATTGAGCCTCTGTCTTTTTCTTCTTCTTGTGGACATTCTTGATCCTTTTATCCTTTGCCCTTTAACATGCCAGCTGTCAAGAGTGCCAGCACAAGTTCAGAGTGGCTGTGTCTGCTAATACAAGTCATTCTAGCAATCGTATATATCCACTATCAGCATACCCCTTCTCTTCTACTACTTTAGGATAGCAACAAACTTTTAATGGTGGATTTTCCCACACCACCACTGGCTCTCCATCATTTTAGATGGCAGGCAGAAAAATAAGAGCCACCTCTGATTTGTTCTAAGTCTGTAAACAGAAACTTATACTTAGCCATGTGATGAGGGATTTTCTGCCACCACTAGTAACCGCTGACAAGT
This sequence comes from Sceloporus undulatus, assembly GCF_019175285.1. Classification (NCBI taxonomy): domain Eukaryota; kingdom Metazoa; phylum Chordata; class Lepidosauria; order Squamata; family Phrynosomatidae; genus Sceloporus; species Sceloporus undulatus. The sequence continues at coordinate 143,018,726 of NC_056523.1, read as the reverse complement.
CACTTTCTCTCAGATTTTCCTATTAGTAAAATCAAGCTGATGAACAAGAGGCTGCTGCTTAAGGTCATACTAGGTAATATGAGAACATGTGTGAGTCAATTTAACATGTCTCTTGTTTGTTTTTAAAATTACAACTTCAGGAAGGGTGGGCTAGGCAGAATCAGGAACCCTTTCTCATTTTGCTATGACCTGCACAAAAAAACCAGCCCCAGCTTCCAAATGCTGACAACAATATATGGGCAAAAATAAAAGGCTGAAAAATGCCTTGGGGGTGTCATCACCAACTGGCTCAGAGGGAGGCTGTCACAAAGTTGTTGGGAGAGACCTCTTTTCTCTGTGTCTGTTGTGTGTGTCAGGGATGTAGCTATCTGAAGGGCCAAAATTAGGGCATTGCTCCTACATATAGTAATTCTGCTTCCCTGTGAAATTTTTCTTTAGTCCCCACATTTCTAATACGTATTGCAAAAAGTGAGTCACTGAAAATCATTCACACCTAGAACTCTTTCATTTACATTTTGTTGTTAACTTTTTCTACCCCATTTTTTTGGATGTCTAAGGTTCAAAACACACTGCAGAAGTAATTCCAGTTTGAGAACGCTTTAACTGCCCTGGCTCAATGTTAGGGAATCATGGGAATTGTAGTTTATTGTGGCACCAGAGTTCTCTGACAGAGAAGGCTAAATGTCTCACAAAACTAGTTCCCAGCATTCCCTACCACTGAGCCTGGGCAGTTAAAGCAGTCTCAAAATGGATTATTTCTGCAGTGTGTTTTGCACCTAAATTATACTTGTAATTCACAGGTGGACAAAGAATGTCCCCTGGCTTATGTGTGCAGCCTTTGGGACCCCTAAATGTGGACCATGAGATCTTTTAGGAGCCCTTCAAAGCTTCCTAAACATTTTTTTAAACTGAACTGATTTTGTGGTAATTTCTTTACCCCCAAACCACCTGAAAGCTCCCAAAACTGCCTAAAAAAGTCAAAATGTTGCTCCCTTGAAAGCACCCCCCCATCTCCCCAAAACACACAAGAAAGAAGAAAACGGAACGTTGGATCTACCTGAGAGACATCCTTTTCCAGCAGAGAAAGTCCGAGCATCCTGACTTCGGGTGGCTCCGCCCACATGGCTCCTGATAGGCAGGTAGAAAACAAAGAAGACAATCGGGGCCCTACCCCCGCCCCTGTGGGTGGAGCTACCTTGAGAAACCCCAGTTGATTTCAAGCTGAGGATCACCTTGTCTAGCCTGTATGGCAAAACTGAAAGGCATAGCCCACCCGCACCAGTAGGCAGGTCAGGGTGGGGAGGATGCTCGGACCTTCTCTGCTGGAAAAGGATGTCTCTCAGGTAGGTCCAACGTTCCGTTTCCCAGCAGAGAAGGGGCGAGCATTCTGACTTCGGGATGTATAAAAACAGGCCAAATACTAGGGTGCGCCGGCTGGCGTGGAGGGCGAATCAGACACCACTTGTTGTAGCACCCTCCAGCCGAAGGCCGCCTCGGCTGACTGAAAAAGGTCAAGGTTATAGTGCCTGACGAATGTAGAAGGAGTCTTCCAAGTGGCTGCTCTGCAGATCTCGGCCAGCGGGGCATTGGTGGCCAGCGCCGCAGAGGTAGCCGCACTCCTGGTTGAGTGGGCCGTGATGTCCCCCGGCGGTTGAAGATTCCGCGTCTTGTAGCAAAGGACAATGCATTCTCTAATCCACCTGGCCAGGGTTGAGACTGACACCTTTTTAACCTTTAGAGTTAGGCCTAAAGGAGACGAACAGGGCCTCTGATTTTCTGAAGGCGGATGTCCTCTTAAGATAGAACTTTATGGCCCTACGGACGTCGAGAGTATGCCAGACCTTCTCCAAGTCCCTAGAGGGGCACGGACAGAAGGAAGGAAGCACAATGTCCTGTGATGAGTGGAAGACAGAGTTGACCTTAGGGACGAAGGTCGGATCGGGTCTCAGGAGGACCGAGTCTGGCCTGATGACGCATAATTCCTTGCGGACCGAGAGGGCGCCTATCTCAGAGACGCGCCTCGCTGAAGTGAGCGCCGTCAATATTAAAGTCTTAAGGGTCAGGAACTTGAGGGGAACCTCTCTCAACGGCTTGAAGGGGTGGACCGTCAAGGCTTTAAGGATCTTGTGCAGCTGCCAGGAAGGAAACCGATGTTTGGTTGGAGGTGCCCTGTTGGTGACTCCTTGAGCAATCTGCGGATACGGGGGTGTAGGGCTATCCTCGCCGTGTCCTCATGAGGAAGGATGGAAGTGATAGCTGCCACCTGTCTTCTTATGGTGTTTGGTTGTAGTCCCTGTAGAAAACCGTCCTGGAGGAACTGCAGGACCGTAGAAACTGAAAAATTGATGAAATCCTTATTCTTGCGTTTACACCATCTCTTAAAGGCTCTGAAGGTGTACTCGTATATTCTAAGGGTGGACTGACGCCTAGATGCCAGGATGGATTCCACTACCTCTGGAGTATAGCCGTAGCCTGTCAGCATGTGGTGTTCAATTTCCAGGCGTGAAGCTGTAGCCAGGTTGGGTCTGGATGGTGGATCTGTCCTTGGGCTAAGAGGTCCAGCCTGGCTGGCAGGGGAAAACTCTGGGTTGCCATGCTGAGGATTTCGGAGAACCAGGGTCGTCGGGGCCATGCTGGGGCCACTAAGATGACCTGAGCTCTGGCCCTGCGAATTCTGGACAGCAGTTTTACAAGTAGCGGAGTTGGCGGGAACGCGTAGAGAAGTCCTTCTGGCCAGGGACAGTTGAGTGCATCTACGTCTACGGCTCCCTCTGTTCGGAACCTGGAGACGAATCTGGGTGTCTTGGCGTTGGATGGAAAGGCAAAGAGGTCCAGTACTGGCTTGCCGAACCTGACTGTTATGGCCTGAAATACCTCCGGGTGCAGGCTCCACTCTCCCTGATCTATGGCCGTGCGGCTTAGCCAATCAGCTTCGGAGTTTAGGGATCCTTGAAGGTGTTCGGCCTCCAGGGATGTGAGGTTGTCCTTGGCCCAGCTCAGAAGGGCCTGAGCTTTGATCATCAGGGACCGGGACCTGGTTCCCCCTTGGCGATTGACGTGAGCCTTTGCAGTAATGTTGTCTGTTCTTATAAGGACGGGTTTGTGACGAACCGTCTGCTTGAAGGCCTGAAGAGCTAGGCGAACCGCTCACAGTTCCAGCCAGTTGATGCTGTGGACCTGTTTCGCTTTGTTCCAGCGGCCCTGAGCTAACTGCATACCGCAGACAGCACCCCATCCGAGGAGACTGGCGTCCGTAGTTATCTGGACCCTGGGAGATCTCCAGATCCGGATGCTGCCGTGAATGGCTTCGGACGTCCACCAACGAAGGGACTGCCGCACCTTGCTGGGAAGAAGTATCATCTTGGGCCTCTTGAGGGCGATGGATCTTTGGTGAGGCAGGAGAAGCCACTGTAGAGGCCTGGCGTGGAACCTCGCCCACGGCAGGCACGGGATGGCCGCAATCATGAGTCCCTGCAGATGAGCCAGGAGCTGGAGACTGGCTCGTGGGGCTGTGAGGACCTTCGCTATGGCTTCATGAATGGATTGGATCCGGTCCGGAGGTAGGCGCACAGTTCCCGACTGAGTGTCTATGAGGGCTCCCAGGTGGAGAATCTGGTGGTCTGGGGCCAGGGTGCTCTTTTCTAAGTTCACCAGGAATCCGTGTTCCTGCAGAGACATGAGGATCTGGTAGGTGTCGTGAAGTCCCTGACCTCTGGAGGGTGACTGGATCAAAAGGTCGTCGAGGTAGGGGTAGACATGGAGTCGGATGTAGAGAAGAGGAGAGAAAGAGAGAAAAAATGGAGCAGGAGAGAGAGAGAGAGAGGGAGCCAGGCGAGTCTGGGGAGCTAAGGATTTCCCAGTTGAGGGAGTGTAGTAAAATCTGTCCTACCAGGAGCAAGGCAGGAAGAAGACTGGGGTTTCTCGGGGTAGCTCCGCCCACAGGGGCAGGGCTAGGGCCCCGACTGTCGTCTTTGTTTTCTACCTGCCTATCAGGAGCCATGTGGGCGGAGCCACCCGAAGTCAGGATGCTCACCCCTTCTCTGCTGGGAAACATGGCCAAAATGGCATCCAGGTATATCCTTTCAGGATCATGCTCCCTTTGCTGCAATGAATGGCTATTCCCTTCTATTTCAAAGTTAACTACAAAATTGGATTAGAGGGTGACCTGTTCCTGACTAATACTCTCGGGGAGACGCAGCGCTGCCTCACTCAAATCTCCTTGAACTGAGACATAAAATCTATGATCTCTCAAACACAAGTCTACTATTCCAGTGAACTGAAGCTTGAGAATATGGTCCCTGAAGACTGGGATCTCTGGATTCTACTCACAGAGCATTTTCTCTGTGTGTCTTTATGTATGTGAGTTGTATGTCATAACCCAAGCTCCTGGCAGAATACAAAGACCACATGGGGCCTCCCCTTCAATATGTGGTAGAGCACTTGGCCTGCTGTGCAGTAAGAGGCCTGGATTCTATTTTTGCCTGTTTTTCATTAAGCAATTGTTGTAATTTGGCAAAAACACCCAAGGAATGAGTGTTTTCTATGAAGTGGCCACTCTCTTCTTGGCTGCACCCTCACTGCAGAAACAGTCCAGTTTGACACTACTCTAACATGCTTCAATGCTATGGAATTCCAGGAATTGTAGTTTGTTGTGGCACCAGAGCCTGACACAGAAGGCTAATGTCTCGGAAAACTACAACTTCCAGAAACCCACAACATTAAGCCATGGCAGTTAAAAGTGGTGTCAAATTGGATTATTTGTGCAGTGTAGATTGCAGCCCTTGTTGCTTCAGATCATGCAACCTACAGCTTTAAGTCAGCTCATGTGTGGTGCTTCCTCCTACACAGTTTAGGGTGTGCGTCTCTATTCACTATCTTCTATGGTATCATCATTCTTGTGTCACTATGTAATGACTGGCAATTTTACTGCATGGATATTGGGATGGTGGTGGGGAGGATGGTGTTTAGCAAGTGGCATCATAACTGGCACAGTGGCATAGTGGTTTGAATGATAATAATAATAATAATAATAATAATAATAATAATAATAATAATAATAAAGACAAGTGTTCAATTCCCAGCTGGGCCATGAAACCCACTGACTGACCTTGGGCAAGTCATATGCTCTCAGTCTCAGGGAAAAACTAAGGACCTTACCACACAGAGATTTTCTGAGCGCGGAAGTAGGGTCAGTTCATATTGGCCAATGCGTATTCGCGTTATATTGCATTGGTGTTCTACACCTGTGAGCTCAGAATAGGTATTGACCAATGCAATATAACGTGAATACGCTTTGGCCAATGCGTATTCACGGCTGGGTTCTGAACTGAAGGCAGCCGGCTCCTCCGTTTTGCGAGTGCGCAAAATTAGTGGATCGGCGGGATCCGTATTGATGGCTAGTGCGAAACCTCTGCTGCTTTGGCTGGTGTGTACATCCAATCCGCTGGTTCTCCTGAAGACCACCGGTTACAAATTTCCCATGATGCTGTGCTGGAATTTCCCCCATCTTCTTCCGGTGGCCCTTTCCCCTTTCAGGACAACTGCCGGGGCTGGGGAGCGATTTTTCCACTGAACGAGATGAAGCAGAAACCTTTTGTGTGTGTGTGTGTGTGTGTGTGGGGGGAAATGTATATGTTTATGTGTATATACACACACACACACACACACACACACACACACACACACACAAAGATGTGTGTGTAAGCATACACATGCAGCATTACACTTTCGGCTGCTCCACAGTTTGTGTGTGTGTATGTGTGTGTGTGTGTATATATGGCTAGCGGCTCAGGGGGGGCCGGTGGTAACCTCGCTGTTACACCGGATTATAAATACATCTTTGAGGGACGGGCAATTTCCATCCAGCTTGAAATTGGCCACTGTAAAACCGCTGTTAAAAAAGCCCTCCCTCGACCCCCTGATGCATAATAATTATCGGCCAGTATCGCTATTGCCATTTTTGGGGAAGGTGATCGAGAAGGCAGTTGCAATCCAGCTTCAATCGATCTTGGACGAAACGGATTATCTGGACCCATTTCAAACCGGCTTTCGGGCGGGTTATGGGAAACGGCCATGGTCGCCTTGGTCGATGATCTCCGTCTGGCAGGGACAGGGGAAGCGTGTCCCTGTTGGTGTCTTGGACATCTCAGCGGCTTTTGATACCATTAGACCATGCTATCCTTCTGAGGCGCCTGGCAGAGGTGGGAATTGGGGGCATCGCGGCCCAGTGGTTTGGTCCCACCTCTCTGGAGGTTCCAGATGGTGCAGCTGGAGAACGTGGTGCTCCTATAAGAGGGCCCTTATATCTGGGGTCCCTCGCAAGTAGCCATTCTGTCTCCCATGCTTTTTAACATTACAATGAACCACTGAGAGAGATCATCGAGACATGGGGCGAGGGGTTATCAGTACGCTGATACACCCAATAGTCTTCTCTATGTCTCCGACTGATGCAGTACTGAGGATGGCGTCTCCCTCTCTCGTGACCTGTCTGAGTCGGTATGGGCTGATGAGGGAAACCGACTCATCTGAAATCCAAGAAAATGGAGGTACTTGTGATAGGTTCCCTGGTCCAGGAATGCGGTGGTTCCACCTGTCCTGAACGGGATCACGCTTCCCGTGAAGGACTCCATGCGCAGTCGGGGTGCTTCTTGATTCGTCGCTTCACCTTACAGCTCAGGTGGATGCGACGGTCAAGAAGCACCTGTTATACAGCTTCGGCTCATTTCGCCAGCTGCGCCCATACCTGGCCCAGAGAGACCTTGAAACGGTGGTACATGCTCTGTAAACCTCAGATTGGATTTCTAGCCAATGCGCTCTACATGGGGCAACCTATGTACCACACCCGGAAGCTCAGATGTACAGAATCATGGCAGCCAGACTGGTCACGGCACTTCCAGGGCCAGTCACATTACATCTGTACTTAAATATCTGCATTGGCTGCCAATTTGCTTCCGGGCACAATACAAGGTGTTGGTCATAACCTATAAAGCCCTACATGGCTTGGGCCCAGATACCTGAGGACCGCCTCTCCCCATACATTCCGCCCCCCACACCCTCAGAACATCTGGGCAGCAACTACTGAGGGTCCCAGGGGCTGAACTAGCCCCACTCCACAGCAAGGAGGTCAAACCAATACCAATCGTCGCCCGGCCCCTGAAACACGCTGCCATAGAGCTCCGCTCGGCCACCTCCCTGGCCCAGTTCAGGAGGGAGTTAAAAACCTTCCTGTTCCCGACTAGCATTCCCTGAATCAAATCTCCAATTAGTCTTCCCCCCCTTCGACAGCAATGGTAGCTGGTTGATGGGGTTTTAGTATTGGTTTTAATAGTTTTGTGTAATGTACGGCATTTAATACATGTATTGTATGTATTGTTTCCTGTTGTTCACCGCCATGATCATTGGAAGGGCGGTATACAAATAAATTTTTTTATTATTATTTTATTAATAATGTATGTACACACACACACACACACACACACACACACACGACTGTGTGTACACATAAATACGGCTTCACACTTTTGGCAGTACCACAATGTGATATGTGTGTATATCTGTGTGTGTATACACACACACACAACACATAACACTGCACCCTGCACCCCTCGGTTCACGAAATTAATTCGTCCGCCATTCCTTTCGTAACCCGAAAATTTCGTAACCCGAAACACTTTTTCCATTGAAAATAACTAAGCGTTCTATGACCTCAGACTGAACCTGCAAGTCAAAACAAAGGTACAATAGAGGCCTATTAAGCTAAGTACCTACAATACAATGTAATGCAAAGTTGCCTGAGGCACTAAAGAGCTTAAGAATGACTTGCAGGTCCATTCTAAAGGTTGTAAAGGATAAAGAAAAAATTTTTTTGACTTATCTTTTCTGTCCTGGCATTCCAGAGTGAGGCAGGAGGAGGAGAGAGGATGGGGGGCAGCCCAAAATAGCCAAATTTAAAACCCAACAAGACAACCAATTCAACCAATTTAACCAATTCACACAACCAATTTAAAAAAATTCAAACCAATTTAAAAAAATTCAACCAATTTAACAAGTTAACCATTTAATAAAAACAAAAAAAATTTTTTTTAAAATTTGGGTTTTTTTTAAGGGTCCTCAGCACCTTTGCCCTTCTTGGATGACGGTTCTCCCTCTTTGTGAGAACATGTCCAAAGGAGTCTGCTTTTGCGGGCCTTAAGCATGGTTCCTAATGGCTAAAAGGCAGACATATCAAAATGTAATGGCATGGCTGGTGAGCACTTCTCAGGGTGCATGCTTCTCAACATAAGAAGACACATTGTGGAATTGCCCGCAAAATGTCTTTCATTTCTGCCGTTGGCAAAAATGCCCCCGCAGCCTCCCTCCTCCGGCCCCTGTCAAATGGAGCAGTCCTCATCCACGCGAGTGTTGCATGGCCACAGAGCTTTCAGGTCACCTCTGTTGTCAGGTCCTCAACTGTCTCCTCATGATTCCTCACGTCCTCGTCCCTGTCCACGTCAAGTCCCAGGGACCTTGCGATGAAACATCCAGCCACCTCTTCCCCTGGCTCAGCACCCCTCGGTCTGTGACCCTTCCAAGGAAGAAGCATCAGGCCACAGCTCCCTCCACCGCAGCAATCAGTTGCGCCTGGATCCTCCGCCAGGCCAAGTCCACCATCTTCAAGCACACGACGATATCAAAATGCTGCTTCCAGAACTCTCGAAGGTCCAGCTTGTGCTCTCCTCTCCGTACATCAAACAAACGCTTGAAATAGGTGGCTTGTGTAGATCTTCTTGAAGTTGGCAATCAACCCCTGCTGGTCCATGGGTTTGCAAGAGGAGGTCGTGTTGGGCGGCAAAACTGGACCTTGAATGAAGGAGAACCTGCAAGGATGTCCTTTCCAGGCCAGCGGGTGGCAGAACATTGTCCAAGAGGAGGAAAGGCACTTCAAGGCAAATCCTCTTCCTCCAGGTAACCGCTTCACAGTCGGGCGAAGACACTGTTGATCCACTCACACCCACGAAAAGGAGGCGTTGTGACCCATGCGCGGCCATTGGAAACGCACAAACATCTGGCAACCTGTCCTTTGAATGTTGTGTACTTGAAGGCCCTTGGATTTTCTGAGTGGTAGACCAACAGGGGCTTGATCTTACAGTCCCCGCTGGCATTCGCACACAACGCAAGTGTGAAGCGGTCCTTCATAGGCTTGGCCTGGCAATCTCCTCTCCTCACCGGTGATGTAGGTGCGCGAGGCATCTTCTTCCAGAAGAGGCCCAGTCTCGTCGCAATTGAACACTTCTGCGGACGTAGCCTTCCTCCCCCATCATGCCTGAAACTTGATGACAAATGCTTCGGCGGCGGCCTGGGTGGTCTGCGCTGGACGCCTCGCCGTGACGGACGACAGATGGATCCCCCGGTCCTCCTTTTGAACCTTTCAAAAAACCAGCCACGTGGAGCTTTGAATCCGGGTGGCTGGCTCTCCTCCGGGAAGAAGTTCCTTCCGCCTGCCTCCTCTCGCGCCAGGTCTTCAAAAATGGTGGT